>NW_007215955.1:0-2047 GCF_000164805.1 Carlito syrichta
ACTATTCTTTTGCTCCCCTGAATTTATTCATTTTTTTTATTTATTCAACATTTATTAAAGCCTTCTGTGTACAAAGCATTGTTAGTCCCTGTTTAGCAGGAAAAGATGTATTGATATGGTCCCAGCTCCATAGAGGCTGAAGAGGATTCCCACTTGGTTGTGAGGTGAGGACATGCATACAATAACTGTCGTTCATGATAGAAGATGCAAATGCTTGAGATGAATGCAGTTCTGTCCCATGAGGATTCAGAAGATAGAAGTTTAAGGCTCAGCAGATCAACAGCACACTGTATTGTTAAACATATTTGGCAGGAAATGAATTGCTTCAACCATACAGAAAAGTACAGGCAATAACACAACAAACATGTACCTATACCCAGACTTGTTAGTTCTTAATTTTTTGCAGTATTTGGTTCTGATTTCTTAAAAGTAATTCACTGAAGCCACCCTATGGAACCCTTCTATTTCCTTCTCTTCCTTTCCCTAGCATCCTCAGAAGCATTTATCTTTCCCATAGGTATATGAGTCTGTACTTGTGTATGTATCCATAAGAAAGATATGCGATTGTTTTACATGCTAAATTTTTTAATATAAATGGTACAATATTACATATAGTTTTCTGCAGTTTGCTTTGTTTTCTTAGCATCATATTTTCAAGATTCAACCATGTTATTGAATATACTTGTGATTCATTCATTGTAATTGTTGCAAAATATTCAATTCTTTGAAATATCCCAATTTTTAATTCATTCTTCTATTGCCATTTAATATTCTTCCTGTACTTTGGTATTACAATAATGCTGCTTCAGACATTTCTGAGCATGTCTCCATATATTCCTCGATGAGAGAGCTTCTAGGATATGCTTACAAGTGATACTGGTAGCTCGTGGAGAATATAGAGAATATATACCTACAACTTCACTAGGATTGCCAGATTTTTGCCCAACATAGTTATACTAGTTTCTACCATGTGTATATTTCCAGTAAACACACCACTATATTCCACCAGCAGTATTATCAAAGTTCCCATTACTTTACCTTCTTTTGTTGGAGTCTCACTCCGTCGCCCAGGCTGGATCCTTTCACCTCAGCCTTTCAAGTAACCGGAACTACAGGCGCAAGGTACCAATGCCCACATCCAGCTAATTTTGATTTATTGTAGAAATGAGGTCTCTCCAAGTTGCCCAGGCTGTTCTCAAACCGTGGGCTCAGGCAGTCCCCTCATCTAGCCTCTGAAAGTGCTGGGATTACAGGTTTCAGCCACCATGGCCGGCCTACTTTTACATTTATCTATACTTGGGATTCTCAGGCATATCAAATTTTGCCAACCTGATAAGTGTGAAATGATATCTCATTGCTGTTTAATATGTATTTCTTTGATTTCTTGTGAGAATCAGCATCTTTTCATGCTTATTGGCTGTCTAGCTTTCCTCCTTTGGCTTAATTATCATTTGCTCATTTTTCTGTGTATGTTTACTGATTTGTAGCCATTTTTATACGTGTATTTGGGATTATAATCCTTTGTCAGTTATACATAGTGCAAATATTTTCTTCCCTTTGTGTTTTTTCTCCCTCGTCTTTCTTTTTCTGGTGTAATTGTCAGAAAATTTTAAATGCAAATATAAAGGAATTTTTCTTTTAGTAACTTAAGAAATTCATTCTTATTTCAAGTTTTGCAAGATATAGTCTTCTCAAAGTTTATTATTTTTACTATTAAAATATTTGCTTCTTACATTTGTGTCTTAATCTTCTAGAATTGGTGATTGTTTATGTATAAGGACTCTGATGAATCTTAAAGACTAATGTTATATAGGAAAGTCAAGTGATATTAGTGAGTGAATAATTTTTAAACATTGTATTATATGCAATCTTGGAATAAGATTAGGAGGTTTCAAATGTGTGGTCTTCTCCACAATGGGAAAAATGAGAATCTAGTTCTATTTTGATGGATGATTTTTAATACATATTAGTTTCCCTAAACTAATATCAGTAGTACATTCCATAAACCCACCTCTAAGGAACCATTATCTAAAACTATGGGATAGCC
>NW_007215956.1:0-2047 GCF_000164805.1 Carlito syrichta
CTTCTGTGTACAAAGCATTGTTAGTCCCTGTTTAGCAGGAAAAGATGTATTGATATGGTCCCAGCTCCATAGAGGCTGAAGAGGATTCCCACTTGGTTGTGAGGTGAGGACATGCATACAATAACTGTCGTTCATGATAGAAGATGCAAATGCTTGAGATGAATGCAGTTCTGTCCCATGAGGATTCAGAAGATAGAAGTTTAAGGCTCAGCAGATCAACAGCACACTGTATTGTTAAACATATTTGGCAGGAAATGAATTGCTTCAACCATACAGAAAAGTACAGGCAATAACACAACAAACATGTACCTATACCCAGACTTGTTAGTTCTTAATTTTTTGCAGTATTTGGTTCTGATTTCTTAAAAGTAATTCACTGAAGCCACCCTATGGAACCCTTCTATTTCCTTCTCTTCCTTTCCCTAGCATCCTCAGAAGCATTTATCTTTCCCATAGGTATATGAGTCTGTACTTGTGTATGTATCCATAAGAAAGATATGCGATTGTTTTACATGCTAAATTTTTTAATATAAATGGTACAATATTACATATAGTTTTCTGCAGTTTGCTTTGTTTTCTTAGCATCATATTTTCAAGATTCAACCATGTTATTGAATATACTTGTGATTCATTCATTGTAATTGTTGCAAAATATTCAATTCTTTGAAATATCCCAATTTTTAATTCATTCTTCTATTGCCATTTAATATTCTTCCTGTACTTTGGTATTACAATAATGCTGCTTCAGACATTTCTGAGCATGTCTCCATATATTCCTCGATGAGAGAGCTTCTAGGATATGCTTACAAGTGATACTGGTAGCTCGTGGAGAATATAGAGAATATATACCTACAACTTCACTAGGATTGCCAGATTTTTGCCCAACATAGTTATACTAGTTTCTACCATGTGTATATTTCCAGTAAACACACCACTATATTCCACCAGCAGTATTATCAAAGTTCCCATTACTTTACCTTCTTTTGTTGGAGTCTCACTCCGTCGCCCAGGCTGGATCCTTTCACCTCAGCCTTTCAAGTAACCGGAACTACAGGCGCAAGGTACCAATGCCCACATCCAGCTAATTTTGATTTATTGTAGAAATGAGGTCTCTCCAAGTTGCCCAGGCTGTTCTCAAACCGTGGGCTCAGGCAGTCCCCTCATCTAGCCTCTGAAAGTGCTGGGATTACAGGTTTCAGCCACCATGGCCGGCCTACTTTTACATTTATCTATACTTGGGATTCTCAGGCATATCAAATTTTGCCAACCTGATAAGTGTGAAATGATATCTCATTGCTGTTTAATATGTATTTCTTTGATTTCTTGTGAGAATCAGCATCTTTTCATGCTTATTGGCTGTCTAGCTTTCCTCCTTTGGCTTAATTATCATTTGCTCATTTTTCTGTGTATGTTTACTGATTTGTAGCCATTTTTATACGTGTATTTGGGATTATAATCCTTTGTCAGTTATACATAGTGCAAATATTTTCTTCCCTTTGTGTTTTTTCTCCCTCGTCTTTCTTTTTCTGGTGTAATTGTCAGAAAATTTTAAATGCAAATATAAAGGAATTTTTCTTTTAGTAACTTAAGAAATTCATTCTTATTTCAAGTTTTGCAAGATATAGTCTTCTCAAAGTTTATTATTTTTACTATTAAAATATTTGCTTCTTACATTTGTGTCTTAATCTTCTAGAATTGGTGATTGTTTATGTATAAGGACTCTGATGAATCTTAAAGACTAATGTTATATAGGAAAGTCAAGTGATATTAGTGAGTGAATAATTTTTAAACATTGTATTATATGCAATCTTGGAATAAGATTAGGAGGTTTCAAATGTGTGGTCTTCTCCACAATGGGAAAAATGAGAATCTAGTTCTATTTTGATGGATGATTTTTAATACATATTAGTTTCCCTAAACTAATATCAGTAGTACATTCCATAAACCCACCTCTAAGGAACCATTATCTAAAACTATGGGATAGCCCGGCGTGGTGGCTCACGTCTATAATCCCAGCACTTTGGGAGTCCAAGGTGAGAGGATTGCC
>NW_007215957.1:0-747 GCF_000164805.1 Carlito syrichta
TATACATAGTGCAAATATTTTCTTCCCTTGTGTTTTCCCTCGTCTTTCTTTTTCTGGTGTAATTGTCAGAAAATTTTAAATGCAAATATAAAGGAATTTTCTTTTAGTAACTTAAGAAATTCATTCTTATTTCAAGTTTTGCAAGATATAGTCTTCTCAAAGTTTATTATTTTTACTATTAAAATATTTGCTTCTTACATTTGTGTCTTAATCTTCTAGAATTGGTGATTGTTTATGTATAAGGACTCTGATGAATCTTAAAGACTAATGTTATATAGGAAAGTCAAGTGATATTAGTGAGTGAATAATTTTTAAACATTGTATTATATGCAATCTTGGAATAAGATTAGGAGGTTTCAAATGTGTGGTCTTCTCCACAATGGGAAAAATGAGAATCTAGTTCTATTTTGATGGATGATTTTTAATACATATTAGTTTCCCTAAACTAATATCAGTAGTACATTCCATAAACCCACCTCTAAGGAACCATTATCTAAAACTATGGGATAGCCTGGCGTGGTGGCTCACGTCTATAATCCCAGCACTTTGGGAGTCCAAGGTGAGAGGATTGCCTGAGCATACAGGCTTGAGACCAGCCTGGGCAACTTGGCAAGACCTCATCTCTACAATAAATCAAAAAAAATTAGCCAGGTATGGTGGTGCACGCCTGTAGTCCCAGTTACTTGAAAGACTGAGATGGAAGAATCACCTGAGCCCAGCAGGTCGAGGCTGCTGTGGCCTTGAGCG
>NW_007215958.1:0-847 GCF_000164805.1 Carlito syrichta
AGTGAATAATTTTTAAACATTGTATTATATGCAATCTGGGAATAAGATTAGGAAGGTTCAAATGTGTGGTCTTCTCCACAATGGGAAAAATGAGAATCTAGTTCTATTTTGATGGATGATTTTTAATACATATTAGTTTCCCTAAACTAATATCAGTAGTACATTCCATAAACCCACCTCTAAGGAACCATTATCTAAAACTATGGGATAGCCTGGCGTGGTGGCTCACGTCTATAATCCCAGCACTTTGGGAGTCCAAGGTGAGAGGATTGCCTGAGCATACAGGCTTGAGACCAGCCTGGGCAACTTGGCAAGACCTCATCTCTACAATAAATCAAAAAAAATTAGCCAGGTATGGTGGTGCACGCCTGTAGTCCCAGTTACTTGAAAGACTGAGATGGAAGAATCACCTGAGCCCAGCAGGTCGAGGCTGCTGTGGCCTTGAGCATGCCACTGCCCTCCAGCCTGGGCAACAGAGTAAGACTCCGATTCAAAAACAAAAAACAAAAACCTATGGGATAACATGATTATTTTAACTTATTTATGTCAAGACTTAATTTCCCTACCATTCTTACATTACCTAGTACAGAGTAAGTGCTTAAATGTTAACTGCAGTTGTACTTTCTTGTGCATGCTGAGTCTCTCTCTCTTTCTCTCCTCTCTCTCCCCTTTCTTTCTGTTTCACACACACACACACACCACTCGTTTTCGAAGGGGTAAGGGAAATTGATGAATTCTTCAGTGAGTGCTGTTTGCTTAGATGTGGAGAAAACATGGATAGGAGGCAATTAATTTGAAAAACAACTTCTAATAGACCTTTTTCGTGAGTAACTAAATAATACTGTGG
>NW_007215959.1:0-713 GCF_000164805.1 Carlito syrichta
AACTTTAACAGAGTTTCAGTGATAGAGGACATGGTGGTTGAGGTGCACAATTAATATTTTATTGTTAATGACTCAAAAATCCTTTCTGAAGAAACTGCTGACTAGTTGTCTCCTTTTAAGCCAGATCTTGTAGTCTCCAGATTTCTCAGATTTCTTTTTGTTTGTTTGTTTGTTTGTTTGTTTTTGAGTTGGAGTCTCACTGTTGCCCAGGCGGGGTGCAGCAGTGGCATGCTCACAGCCACTGCAGCCTCAACCTACTGGGCTCAGGTGATCCTTCCACCTCAGCCTTCCAAGTAACTGGAACCACAGATGCCTGCCACCATGCCCAGCTCATTTTTTTCTTTTCTTTTCTTTTTGATTTATTGTAGAGATGAAGTCTCACCATGTTGCCGAGGCTGGTCTCGAATCCCTGGGCTCAGGCAATCCTCTAGCCTCCGCCTCCCAAAGTATTGAGATTACAGGTGTGAGCCACCATGCCTGTCTGAGACTTCACTTTTAGAATGTATTTCTCTGTCTCCTTTACTTCCCATTCAAACTTACCCGCTTTGTCTCATCTTTTCTGTCTCCTTTTTTTATGCTTATCCTCAAGTGCTGCTCTTCTGCTTCCTCAAGTGTTTTCTCTGGACAGACCCTTGATGACTCTCACTCCCTGCTAGACTCATTTACCTGTTTTCATAAGATGGGTAAGTTATGCCTGGGAACCTTTGTAGTCG
>NW_007215960.1:0-757 GCF_000164805.1 Carlito syrichta
AAATCCCATAACAAAGGATAACCTAACCCATGACTGACATATTCTATAAACCTTTTTCATCCTAAACTGATTGATTTATGCCAAGTTAAACAATTCTATAGAAGCTTGAGTATTTACTTTACAAACGAAAGTGGCCCATTCCAGAATGCTTGGAATGTGGCCCAGTCCAAAGTTCACAGTGGGTTAACTGCAAGTAACCCAGTCGCATTCTTTCAACAAAATGGCTGTTTTCTAAAACTATATTCTACAATTTACACCTTCAATAAATCCTAAGATCATGACCCAGAAGCCTGTGACCAATACTAAGGCTCTTAGATGTGACCCGAGTTTGAATTATAAGTTGTGTGAAAGCCAAAAATGCAGTTTGTGGAAGAATGGGAGCAATGAGCTTCTAAAGTTAGCTTGTGTTCGTCTTGATCTCAGAGTTTCTATGTTTTGAGCTCACAGGAGCTTAATCTGGTTAGTGCTGAGTAGAAAGGGGGAGGAAATGTGGTCAATAGCTCCCGAACTCATCCTAGTGGTCTCGGGGTCAATGGCCCTTCCTGATTCCTAACGCTCAGTGGACCTCCATGGCCGGCTCCCAAAATCAAACTATAAGTACCTTAGAAAATACAGGAGACTCCCTTATGGAATCTGGAACTGGCAATCAATTCCTGATGAAAATCACAAGTGCCCATGCCATAAGAGATAAAATAAACAAGTGAGACCTCATCACACTGAAAACCTTCTGCAAAGCAAAAGAAACCATCAAGAGAGG
>NW_007215961.1:0-604 GCF_000164805.1 Carlito syrichta
TTTCTATGTTTTGAGCTCACAGGAGCTTAATCTGGTTAGTGCTGAGTAGAAAGGGGGAGGAAATGTGGTCAATAGCTCCCGAACTCATCCTAGTGGTCTCGGGGTCAATGGCCCTTCCTGATTCCTAACGCTCAGTGGACCTCCATGGCCGGCTCCCAAAATCAAACTATAAGTACCTTAGAAAATACAGGAGACTCCCTTATGGAATCTGGAACTGGCAATCAATTCCTGATGAAAATCACAAGTGCCCATGCCATAAGAGATAAAATAAACAAGTGAGACCTCATCACACTGAAAACCTTCTGCAAAGCAAAAGAAACCATCAAGAGAGTGAGGAGACAGTCCAAAGAATGGGAAAAATATTTGTGAAGTGCATATCTGACAAAGGCCTAACATCCAGGATCTACAAGGAGATCAAACATGCTTAAAGGGGGGGGGGGGAAGCCTTAATAAAAAGTGGACAAAAGACATGAATAGATATTTCCCAAAGGAAGATATATGGGCAGTCAACAGATACATGAAAAAGTGCTGAACTCAATAATCCTCAGAGAAATGCAAATCAAAACCACTTTGAGATACCACCTAATCCCAGTAAGAATGACCA
>NW_007215962.1:0-825 GCF_000164805.1 Carlito syrichta
GCTTAATCTGGTTAGTGCTGAGTAGAAAGGGGGAGGAAATGTGGTCAATAGCTCCCGAACTCATCCTAGTGGTCTCGGGGTCAATGGCCCTTCCTGATTCCTAACGCTCAGTGGACCTCCATGGCCGGCTCCCAAAATCAAACTATAAGTACCTTAGAAAATACAGGAGACTCCCTTATGGAATCTGGAACTGGCAATCAATTCCTGATGAAAATCACAAGTGCCCATGCCATAAGAGATAAAATAAACAAGTGAGACCTCATCACACTGAAAACCTTCTGCAAAGCAAAAGAAACCATCAAGAGAGTGAGGAGACAGTCCAAAGAATGGGAAAAATATTTGTGAAGTGCATATCTGACAAAGGCCTAACATCCAGGATCTACAAGGAGATCAAACATGCTTAAAGGGGGGGGGGGGAAGCCTTAATAAAAAGTGGACAAAAGACATGAATAGATATTTCCCAAAGGAAGATATATGGGCAGTCAACAGATACATGAAAAAGTGCTGAACTCAATAATCCTCAGAGAAATGCAAATCAAAACCACTTTGAGATACCACCTAATCCCAGTAAGAATGACCATCATTAATAAAACAAACAACAAAAGATGCTGGCAAGGATGCAGAGAAAAAGGACTGCTTCTATACTGCTGGTAGGAATGCAAACTATTGCAATCTCTTTGGAAAACAGTCTAGCAATTTCTAAAAAAAACTAAACATTGACCTTCCATATGACCCAGCAATCTCCCTACTGGGAATATGCCCAGAGGAACTCAAATCATTCTACAAAAGATATACCTGCACACGTATGTTTGTTGCAGCTCTATT
>NW_007215963.1:0-721 GCF_000164805.1 Carlito syrichta
GAGAATTCTATTACTTGATAATAAATAAAATATAAGAAGGAAGTTAACTTCCTTTTTGTACTTATGGCCATTGCTGATTATGACTGTGGTGAAAAATGGCATATCCTTGTGACTTACTGTATATATTTAGAATCCAAGACTTTATTTTTGATTGTATCAAATTCTCAAATACTGTCTCTGTAATATTAATGAGCAATACCCTGGAAAATATGTATGACAATAATTTAATCATATTATAACAAACTTTATTTTGTATGCTGTTTCAAGATGATCATTTTTCTTGAAATTATATTTGTCTCCTGGAAACTGTGAGGAGAATACCATTTGATGGATGTGGAACACTGTTAATCGTTCTTTATAGCAGCTAAACTGTCCCTCCGTGTAGGGAAATCATTAAGAGTGGATGTTATTTGAGAGTACAAGGGGCTTATACATCATTCAAATGGGATGACTATCACACATCATTCAGAAGACTTTGTCTTTTACAGTGCTCCTTATTTCTATTGCTATTCTTCAGGGAAGGGCCATTTCCTTTTGTCAGGTTCCCCCCAAAGACTGAAATGGAAATGGGAAATATACTTACTTATATGTTTATTTTTTCTAAGAGACACCCAGAAAATTGGGAGTATATTTTGTCTTGACTTACCTTCTCTATCGTATTTAGAGTGAGGAAAAAAAAAAAAAGAAATACTAAAGAATTAATATTCTCTCTCTCTCTCTC
>NW_007215964.1:0-1524 GCF_000164805.1 Carlito syrichta
ATTCACACTGTATACAAATGGATATCCAGAAGCCCTTTAATGTTTAGTGTTCTAAAAGTCTCTAACAGGGGAGGAAAATCTAACGAAGAAAGAAAACAAAATGATAGAAAACTGTGAGATTGTCTATGTAGGAAATGCACTGCCTTTTCCACAAGCCATCAAACTATCAACTTTACTTTATCTTTTCCCATAAGAGCACCTCCCAAAATGCCACAAACACATATTAATCAAGAGTCTTAAATTTCATCGTCTGCTTCAATGAAGAATACTGTTGACCACTCACTCCTTCTAGTGGATAGTCTCCTCATTTTCCTCCTACCTCACCCTTATGCATGGAAGTTTCTGAGTCCTGTTGTAGACCACTTCACGCTTCACCCTACTCATGCATCTCCTCAGTCACCAATTCCATAGATTCAATTGCCACCAACATGCTGATGACATGAATCTGTTTCTGCAGCCCAGATCTGCCTTCTAATCAACAGACCTATGTGCCCAACTGTCTCTAGACATAATATGAATGCCTCTCAGCCACCTCAAGACCATCATGTACAATACTAAAGTCATCACCTTGCCCCCAAACTTTTTCTTGCTCCTTTATTACCTCGGTTACCTAGTTACCCAAGCTAGAAACCTAGGAGCCATTCTTGATTCCTTCTTTCCTCTCAACTCCCTCACGAAATTCTACTTTCTAAATATTTTTGAAATCCACCTACCTTTCTCCATTCTGCCTGCAACTCCCCTACTTCTTGGACTATCATCTGATGCCCTCTCAGGGACAGTCTCTTCATGTAAACCATGCCTCACAAAGCAGCCAGAGGCATTCTTATAAATCAGAAATCATATCACATAACTCCACAATGAGAAGGGCTTAAAACTCTTCTAGACACCATTAAGAGAAAGTCCAAAATTAACATAGAAATCACTTTATCTTTCCCAGGCTACCTCTCCACATTCATGTTTCCTCCCTCTTCCTTTGCCAACACCTCCAAAGCCTCTTCTCTCTTGCCTCTGAGCTTCTGTATTCACTGCTGACACTATAAAATCCTCTTCTCTTCCACCTAGTCCTGTGCACTTGGCCTATTCCTACTAATGCTAAGATTAAGATGTTCATGAAAAACTTCCTCAGACTCCTTGGTTTGTGAGGTGACCCTATATTGTGGCCCCAGTGCACCCTATACTCCCTATCTAAGCATGCATTACACCTCATTTTTATTTTTTCAAAAATCCGCTTTAAGGTACAATTTATATACAATAAAATTCACGAATTTAAATACATAATTTAATACAATCTGACAGATATACTAGTTGTGGAACAACTGCCACAATCAAGACACAGAGCATTTCCATTTGACCAAAAAGTTATTCTGTGCTTTTTTCCAGCTATTCCTTTCCCTACACCTCCGGCTTCAGATTAACCCCTGGTCTACTGTCTATTGCCATAATTTTATCTTTTCAAGAATATTGTATACACACAATAATACAGTACATAGGTCAATCATTTATGAATCATTTCTTTCACGTAAC
>NW_007215965.1:0-697 GCF_000164805.1 Carlito syrichta
AGAAAAGTGTTTAAGTTGAGTTTATGGTGGATAATACAGGTTTGTTAAATTCTTATTTTTCACTAGAATATTCTAATTTTATCATGGTAATAAATACTACCAATTGTTTTCCTTGAAGTGATAAGCTTAATTTGTTAATTGTCAAGAATGTGTCTGCCATATATCCAAGAATAATATCTATCAGTCATTCTTTCAAGTAAAATGACGCTCCATGAAAAAGTGGCTAGCTTAGCTTGCAACTCAAACAATTGCACAACTCAACTTGCACAACAATTGCAACTCAAGACAACTATTATATTTCAGTATAGAGAACTTCCCATTTTGTCACACACGATATTAAAAAGAAAGCTATTGAAGATTAAGTTTTAATAAAATCAATACTTTTGCTTCATCAATATTTTAAGTGAGATTGACAATTTATTTAAACTAGAAGTGCACAGCATTTAAGAATACAATGACTACTAGTTCAGTTTGTTGCCACCACTATTGTATTTTACTAAGGCACCACCAGTTTTACCTACCATTGCTTTTCCACCATCAGTACAAATATCAACACAGTAAAACAAGGCAAACAAAATATTTGCATTATTATAAAAATGGTTTCACCCTCACAGATCCCCTGAAAGGGGTTTATGGACCCCATGTTAAGTACTACAGTTCTACACATCTAATCTTTTATGACTGCAACTACAAGAAA
>NW_007215966.1:0-2047 GCF_000164805.1 Carlito syrichta
TACAAGAAATGTTAGGACATCATAGCTATTAGAAGTTCTGAATTCTTGCCTTTGAACTTTCTGTGACTCTTTTATCTGTGGTATTATATTAAGATGTGTATTCTATGTATATGTTACTATGAAAGTCCTTCAAGGTGAGTGTGTTTTAGCTAATATTTTGTCTGCTGGTTATTTTCACTTACTAACTAAATACTAAAATACAGATAAGTGATTTTACCTCTGTAGACAACAATTGCTTGGATTCTTAGAGTTAGTTGTCCCTTTTTTATGTCCTGCAGAGATCGATTGTTGAACTGTTCAAGAGCAGATATGGTGTCTTATTCATCTTCAAAATCTTAGCACACAATACTTAGTTCAGGAAAGGTTGGGGTTCAGTGAAGTAAAAGACAATAGACTAGTTGCCATCCAAGATGATATTGTTTCTTTAGGAAAAATAGATGGTGATGTGAAAAGTATCTAAGAACCTAAGGTAAGATCATTTGTGGACATCACTCACTTGCTTTGCCAACTTTATTTTTCTCTTTAAAACCTCACTACCACACTCATGTTACTAAAGGACATGCAAGTTGTCTGAATTTGCTAGTTGAGTTCCTTGTCTTTCAGTATACCAGAATCCAAGAGGTGGCAAGATGGCCCAATGACCCCTAGTAGAAATGTTAAGTGCATTTGTGTGTTTGTCAGTGGGTACCTGCTTTTGTGTTTCTTTAGATTATGTTTAGCTCTCAGGAAGACAATATTTCATTTGAATTATTAGGGAACTGTGTATCTTTCCCTCATACAAGTTGATAAAAGACCTTGGCACACAAATTTTGTGTGCATTTTTCATTATATTAACCGTATCAATTGATTACAAGTTATGTAATTAAATTTGTTTAAATTTGTCCAAATATGTGCTGTAAAGAGTGGTTCCCCAACTATAATTATATTTCACTTTCTTTCTGGCAAAAGCTAGTACAACTGACCATTGAACAACACATGTTTGAATTGTGTGGTTTCACTTATATACAAATTTTTTTCAATAAATACATTGAAAAAATTTTTGGAGCTTTAAAACAATTTGAAAAAACTCACAGATAAACCATGTAGCCTAGAATTATTTTTTTAATTAAGAAAAAGTTAAGTATAGCATGAATGCATAAAATATATATAGATACTAGTCTATTTTATCATTTAATACCATTAAATGTACACAAATTATTATAAAAAGATAAAATTTATCAAAACTTACACAAACACAGATGGTACATTATATTATTTTTATTTCTTTTGAAATAAAATTAAATGTAAAGATGCAGCATTAAATTATAAATGCATAAAATTAACTTTAGTACATATTGTACTACTGAAATAATTTGTAACCACTGCCTATTGCTACTGAGGTGAGCTCAAGTGTTGGGAGTATTCACTTAAAAACCCAGTGATGCTAATCATCTTTGTGTGAGCAGTTGATTTCTCCAGCAAACTGCATATCACAGTAAGAAATGATCTGTCATGGTTCTGGTGTATTTTTTAAATCATAGTTAGTGCAATACCATATACCTTGAATAACACCATAAGACCCATATGAAGTGCCACAAATAATGCTAGAAGGGCTTCCAAGAAGCAGTGAAAAGTCATAACATTACAAAAAATAATATTCAATTGCTTGATATGTACCATAGACTGAAGTCTGCAGCTGTGGTTCCCCACCATTTCAAGATAAATAAATCCAGCATAAAAATTATGTAAAAAAAGAAAAGGAAATTTTCCTCTGCCAGCAGGTATGAAAATCTCACACTTTTTGTTAAATATCTTGTTATCTCATGTTGAAAATGCATCTTTTATGTGGGTGCATGATTGCTATAAGAAAGGTATACATATAGACTCTAATATGGTTGGAGAAAAAGCAAAGTCACTATGTGACAGCTTAAAGCAAAAGGAAAATGAAGGATCTAAATCTGGAGTATTTAATGCCATCCAAGGATGGTTTGATGATTTTATAAGGAAATTTGGCTTTAAAAAATGTCAAGATGACAGGAAGAAGCATCTTCTAATGACCAAGAAACAA
>NW_007215967.1:0-727 GCF_000164805.1 Carlito syrichta
TAGATTGAAATGCAACTCTAGCCGGGCTCAGTGGCTCAGCCTGAATCTCAGCACTTTGGGAGGCCGAGGCGAGTGAATTGCCTGAGCCTGCGGGTTCAAGACCAACCCGGGCAACGTGGCAAGACATCTTCTCTACAATAAATCAAAAATTAGCCAGGCGTGGTAGCGTGCTCCTGTGGTTCTGGCTACTTGGAAGGCTGAGGCGGAAGGATCACCAGAGCCCAGCAGGTCGACGCTGGGGTGACCATGAGTGTGCCACCGCACTCCAGTCTGGGTGACAGAGTGAAACTCCAACTCAAAAAAAAAAAAAGAAAGAAAGAAAGAAATACAGCTCTATTAATTCCAATAACTCTTGAATCTAAAATACAAAAGTTCAAGTAGCTATATGGTTTCTTTCCTTCAATGTTTTTCACAGTAGGAGCTAATTCTCTCCAATAAAGCTAATAGACATTTTTTAAAAACAAATTTGGGCTTTCAAAGTGACCAATCAACTCTGACTCTCAGATTATAAAATAGTGAGCAAGGCAACCTTTAGAGCTTAATTATGGGAGTCAGGAAGACACACCTATTCTCCCCTTCATTTCTAGCTGAGATTTGGAGAAAATTATACTTTAAACCTTCATCTCAATATCTCTGAAACGAGAATAAAAGAGTCTAGCTCAGAGAGTTGCCCCAAAGACTGCATGAGGTGATACATTCAAGGTGTCACAATGTGGGCTCAAAGTAA
>NW_007215968.1:0-2047 GCF_000164805.1 Carlito syrichta
CCAACCATGCTGTCCATCAAAAGAAGACTGGATTAAAAAAATGTGGTACATATACACAACAGTTTGCTCTTTCAGCAGTAGGCATGAGGCTATAATCCAGGTTCCCTGTCTCTCAGCGTTGGGCTCCTCTTACGAAATGGCACTGGCTTCACATACTAAACCCTGTGACGGCCTAATCTATTTCATGCCTTGCTCTCATCAAGAAATGTTCTTTTCTCTGGGTTATGTGAGTTGATCCTTCTTCCTTTAGTTACATATGCAGTGCCTCTGCTAACGCTGGGGGTGGCTGGGATTAAGTTGAGGGGTCCTGGCTTGTGATTTAAGGAATTTAGGCTTAATTTATGAAGCCAGAGTAGAGCAGAGAATTAAGCAATTTTCAGCTAAATTGGAGCACAAAAGGCAGCTGATGTGGAAAATGACTTAAGCCCTCACTGAATTTGGCATCTACGAATCCTACCCGAATTACCAAAGAGGAAAACATTTGCTGTGGAGCACTCCGAAGGGAGCCACAGAGGAGATGAACAGGGAAGTTTCCCAAGAAAGGCTCTCAGAAGAGCGCTCGTTTTGCCAAGGAGGCTGTGGGTGAGTCTGCTCGCATGCCAGGTTGACCCAACATTTTCTCATCCGGAGAGTGATGGCTCAGTCTCCAGGTGCAAAGGGAGGCCAGGGGCAGCTACAGCTTGCGGCCTTTGTGTTGGCTTCTGGGGAAGTGTTGACTGAACTGAGGGGTGGCCGCCCTGTGCGTGGTCAGATGGCATTCCTCCTCCAAAAGACACTCAGAACAGCAAGCTGAGGACAGCACAGCACTTCCCGAGGGTGTGGCCCGTCTGATCAGCCGGACTGGCAGGGCCCCCTGTGCCTCTCCTCGGAGCCATCCTCCCGTCTCCCAGCGGGGCCTCTAGGAGGAAGACCGAAGGTGACCAGAGCAAGGGCCATCACCTGCTGCCTTTTCTACTCCGGGCTGCTCCAACGTGGACTCTTCCCATGATGTTTTAAAAAACGAGAATGCTCTAATTTAAAGGACTGTTAGAGTTTTCTTTGGGGACTGTCATGAGTGTCTCTTACCCCTGGATACGATCGCTTGTTCTGACTTCATGAGGCGTTTATCCCAGAGGTGTCTCTGGGAGCTTCCTGGCTGCGCTTCCCGTCCACTTAGCTCTGTGGATCATAAGAACACCTCCCTATGGGTGCCTCCGTCAGCCCCTTGCTGGGATAAGACCTGAGGAGAGGCGACTTCTAGGAGCAATCATGCCCGGCAGGGGTGGAGAGCATATGCACGTCTGCTTTGGGAGCACGTGGTGGGGCTTGGTGTGAAGTATAGCGCATGAGGATTTGGTGAAATAAAAAGGTGTGAATGTGCATGAAGGAATTGACGTGGACTGATGACTGTTTTGTGAGAAAATGGGCAATGAAGAAGGACAAAGAGGAGGAAGAGAGGGATGAAGAGGTGTATTCACACGAGACAGGTTCCGAACTTGAAGGCACTAAACCTGCCCTATTTCTCAGAAGGAGTTTCCCCGGTTCACTGGCTCCCTACACACTGGCATTATTTCTTCACCTCTAGGCGTGTAACCTCTGACAGAAGGAGAACGTGCACTTCCATGCCTGCTCTCCATGGCAGGCCCCCCTGATGAACCCCCCCTTTCGAGGCCGCCTCTCCACCGCCACTTCGGAAGCTCTCAGATCCGCTTTCCTGCTCAGAGAGCTTCCCGATCACCTCTCCCTCACCCCCGGGAAAGAAAACGCAACCTCTCACCCAAAGCATGTCATGGAGCAAGGGGGAAGGGAACTTGCTGACTTTAAAGTCAGTTTGGCTTTACTTGCCTTTGAGAGGGAGCATTGGTGTTTTGAAAGTGTTTACGAGAAGTTCTCTGAGCGCTGACCTGCAAACATAGATACCGAGAAATTCTGGGACCAGAGTATCCAAATAATCAGGATAAGGACAATTGGGTTGAGTGATAATCAGATCCGGCACCCATGACTCAAGCTTGTACATTCTGCGATGATGATCCTTCCTTGTCCTGGGCCTTTGGTCCAGAGAAAAGAG
>NW_007215969.1:0-739 GCF_000164805.1 Carlito syrichta
CTCGAACCTGCGAGCTCAGGCAACCCACTCACCTCAGCCTCCCAAAGATGCGGGATTACAGGCTGAGCCACCGAGCCCAGCTTATATTTTACTTTTTAAAAAACTTTAAAAATTTTTTTATTTTAGATTTGGGGGTACACATGCATATTCATTACATGGACATATTGTATAGTGGTGGGGACTGGGTCTCAGGTGGCTAAACTTTTAAAGATAGTTATTTTTTAAAAGTCACCCGTGGTTGTAAGATGTTAACGTTGTGAAAAACTGAGTGACGAGCACATAGGAATGCTCTGTAGTGTCTTTGCAACTCTTCTACACATCTAAATATATTTAAAAATAAAATTCTTGTTTAAAAGGACAAGGAGGAAGATCACTGTGTTCCTCTACAGACTTCTTCCCATGAAACCATTTCTACCTTCTAGTCTTGTGTCTTTGAAGTATTTTCCTCGCTCTCACTGGCTCTCACTCCTATTCTGCTGACCTCTTGATACCAACCACGATGCACCTGTCTTAGCCCTTGTCCCAGTCTTTATTGGGGTCAGACTGTTATTTCCTACTGAACATCAGCTGACAGATACTTACAAACATTCACAATAAGTCAGAGGGAAACTCCATGAACATATTGCTTTCAAGACTTTGATCAGCTGAGGCGAGTGGATTGCCTGAGCCCGCGTGTTCAAGACCCACCTGGGCAACTTGGTGAGACCTTGTCTCTACAATAAATCAAAAATTAGCCGGG
>NW_007215970.1:0-1089 GCF_000164805.1 Carlito syrichta
CTGTTGATGCCTCTGTGCTAGGAGCCTGGGTAGAGAACTATGGTGAGCTGGTCGTGTCCATTCCAGACTGCAGAGAACAGAGAGTGGTGCCAAGTACCCTGGGGAGAGAAGCCTCACAGGCTGGAAGTGGAGTGCCCATGGGAGCCCCACATCCCAGACACTCTGCCTTGTTATCCTTCTCTCCTTGTGCCTCTGACTCTGGGTTCTCTCCCCATGCCAGGCTGTGTCTCTGGGTATGCCTGTGTTCATGCATACCTCTGTCCCTCCCCTCACTTTTGCTCTTGAGCATTCTCTGTCTCTCGTATGTTTGTATTCATCTTTCCTGCATCTTCTCTTGCTGTGCATCTCTTTGACCTCGCTGCTCCCCCTTTCATCAGCTCCATCCGCCTCTCTGTTCCAGGTTTCTCTGCATAGCTCACAGCATCTGCTCACGGTGTTCCTACATTGTGAGCGTCTCTCTTCCTTGGCAGTCAGACTTGCAGCTTGAAGAAGCAATCCTAAAAATAGCATTTATTGAGGATGATTTGCATGCAAGGCATTAATGCATAGCTTAGCTCAAGATGCCCCCAAGAGTCCTCTGGGGCTAATTCTATATGTTTTACAGATTTTACCTACACTTTACAGACGAGGAAACTGAGGCCAGGAAAGCAAGTCAGCACACCTAGGGACACAGAGCAAAGAAGACCTAGGATTAGTTCAGACCGTGTCTCTTAGCCGTGCAGCACCCTCTTTCCACTGCTGCTGCCATGAGCTCCCTCCAGAGCAGGGCTGCTGTGGCTTCCAGTCCTGCCTGGCTGAGGATGTGAAGGCGGAACCAGGAGTGGGGAGAGAGGGGGAGGGAAAAGCATGAAGGTGGGATTTATCTTTTGCAGTGATTGTCCGGAGAGTGTGTGCTAAGAAACACAAAATTGTTATCACAGACAATAACTTTATGGCCATTTTTCCTCAAGCAGTTCATGAAATGCTTAATAGAGGTTTTTAATCTCCTCAGTCTGACCTCCAGAAAACTCTCAAACCTGAAAAGTTTTTCCTCAGTTCATTGGAGGCAAGAGTTGTTCTGAACTGAGCACGAAGCTGTTTAGATACTTT
>NW_007215971.1:0-1261 GCF_000164805.1 Carlito syrichta
CCTCTGAAAAGCAGGGATATTAATGTACCTTCCTGACACCATTTTCAGGAATAAATGTGTTCATTTATGTAAAGCGTTGAGAACCATGGCTAGTACAAAATAAACTTTTCCCAAATATTAGCTATTACTATTATTAACATTATCTCTGACCCTCTAAAGGAAAAAACTCGACAGCTTGTGTAGTTCTTCTCTACACTGGCCTCCAGAGAAACCCAGCCTAAACAGCCTGACATAGGAGAAATTAATCATTTGTACTTCTGAGATGCTTACAGGATTAATAATTATAAGCCAGGAATGCCTGTCCTTTGATATAGGTGTCACACACAGATAAGAGTCATGCTGCCATGTTATGATGAGCTAGACCATCGTCTTTCTTTTTTAGAGAAGAGGTCTTACTTTGTTGCCCATAGTCTTTTGATAAAACCAGATCATGTCCTATTCTCTCCAACCCAGAAAATACTGGGAAGAATTTTCCCTATGGTGCCAATTAGACCACAGATCAATTGCTGCTATGGAACTGTGCCCTCATTTCTAGTTACATTAATTGCTACCAATGATTTTAATTTATCAGAGCACTAAAGCCTTTTTTTAAAGGCAAGATTAAATTTGGAAATAGATATACACATTAAGATAGAAATTGAAATCCATTTGGAACCTAAGAATATTTAATCTAAATCTTCAGCTTATATATAATAGTCTGTTATGGGTTTTCTTCTCCTGAACTGTTTGTAAGACCCTTGCTTTGGGCTACAATGGTGCCTGTTGTTCTCAACTCATTGAAAAACAAGTTCTGATCTTTTCCTTTTAAAGTATTCTGTTTCCAAATGCTTGTCTTGTTTTAAAAAAAGAAAGAAAGGAAAAAAACACCCATAGCCTGTTGCCATGAATTGGAGGCTGCATTTTTCTCCAGTTAATGGCACATTATTTACTTTCTAGATATGTAAATGAGTAATGAGTCTCTGGGTGGGGGAAGATATTAGATAAAGATAATAGTATTGAAGAGCAAATAAATTCCATGGATGAGATCCATAGAATTTTAAAAAATGATTATAAACTCATGCTTTCAGCTAATAATAGTAAGCGTTTTGCTGAAGGAGAAGAAAACTCACTTGAATTACACAAGTAGAGAAAGAGAAATGCATTTCCATAATTCACTTTGGGTTACAGAGTTTGATTTCTATGTTCCGTTGTTCTGGTTTTAAAAAAAAAAAGAATTTAAATACAAGGATAATAATTCTGTGGAAAAGGCAGAGTTCTTTTC
>NW_007215972.1:0-427 GCF_000164805.1 Carlito syrichta
ATCTGGAGTGACGTTTTCCTTTTGTGGGCACCAAAAACTGAAATATGATTAAAAGAAATAGCCAGAATGATATTATATAGGAGATAGGGAGAAGCAGAAAAAAAAGGACTTCTGAATTGTCATGAGAGTAGTCTTCAAATATTCCAAGGGGCATCAATTGCAGAGACAATAGTAGGACCTGTCTGGGAACAACGTGTGCTTTATAGAAGCCAAGTGTTAGGAGTTATGCAAAAGTTTCCTCAAACACATCCTTTGTATCTCCTTGATTAGTGTCCTGGCAGTACATATAGCCTTGTCTGTCCACTGAGGATTGTAAGCTTCTGAAGAGCAGAGGCCTCCTCTATTACATCTCTGAATTTCCTTCAGCTGCTCTCACTGGGCTACTTTAAAGCCTTCAGACTGGGTGTGGTGGCTCATGTCTGTAATT
>NW_007215973.1:0-1552 GCF_000164805.1 Carlito syrichta
TAGTTAACTATATTTAAGTGTAGTTAAATGTATGGTGTAGTTAACTATAAACACTGTGTTGTAGAGAGATCTCTAGAACTTTTTCTTCCTGCATGAGTGAAACTATACCTATTGAACTGCAAGTCCCAATTTCTTTCTTCCCCCAGGCCCTGGCAACTACTGTTCTACTTTCTGCTTCTATGGGATTGACCACTTTAGCTGTGTCATAGAAGTGGAGTCTTGCAGTATTTGTCCTTCAGTGACTATCTTTTTTGCTTAGCATAATGTCCTCCAGGTTCATCTATGTTGTTGCATATGGCAGGATTTCCTTCTTTTAAGACTGAATAGTATTCTGTTACACGTATATAACCCATCTTGTGTATCACCTGTTGTGAGTAGTGCTGTAACACACATGGGAGTGTAAATATTTCTTTGAGATCTTGTTTCAATTCTTCTGGATAAATACTCAGAAGTAGTATGGCTGGATCCTATTATAGTTCCAATTTTAGTTTTTGGAGGGACCTCTGTACTGTTTACCATAATGGCTGTACCAATTTACATTCCTACCAACAGTGTACATTCCCGTTTTTCTGCATTCTTGCTAACACTTGTTATTTTCTGTTTTCATTTTATTTTAATTTTTATAATGGTGACCTAACAGTTGTGAAGTAATAGCTTATTATGGTTTTAACTTGCATTTTCCTGATTGTTGGGTGATTTCATGTACTTGTTGGCCATCTGTATGTATTTTTTGGAGAAATTGTCTATTCAGGTCCTATTATTTGGTTTTTTGCAGTTGAGTTTAGGAGTTCCTTTTATGCAGGTTTGTACTTTATTGCTGCCTCCATTAAGTATCCTTTCACCCCTGAGGGTAGTAAGAGAGGGAGGGGATGGCTGAGTCATGTGACCAGTAGAGGGGTGGGGCTCTGGCTCCTTCTGGAAGAAGCCCGGACCAGTGTGAGCAAACCCATTGTTCTGATGGGCAAGTTGAGAAACCTAGAGGCCAGGCACAGGGTGAGGCAGATGGGGAGAAGCTGTGCTAGTCTGGGGGCTCCAGCCAATATTGCTGTGCACGTGATGAGAGGCAGCCAGGTTTCCTGTTTCCAGGGGCAAGTGCCTTCTACCCGGAGCTGAGCTGTTGGAAGCTGTGCAGGGAGAGGGCAGCAGCTGTGGAGGAGAGATGACAGAGAAACTGCGATGACACCTTTGATTCCTTGAAAATAAATGCCTACGTAAAAGGGATGTGTGAAACTCTCAGAGAAGCATATGGCTGGAGGTTGTGCAGCAGGGTTGGGGGCGTGGGGCAGGATTTGGAATACACGGCCATTGATGAAGGGTGTTTTCAGGGATGCAGGGTGGAATGAATAATTGGAAGAGAAATCAGGTTAACCTAGCATGGCTTGTACTTGATATACATGTGCTGGTTCCTAGTAATCACCTTAAAGCGTCTAGTAACCTTTAACCTTACAGTTAGCACCAAAATCTTGCTGAGATTGGTGTCACATTTCTTGGGCCACGGTGGTGGCACTCACCTGTCTTATTTTGACAGATGGGACCACCACTTAGTGGCAGG
>NW_007215974.1:0-1536 GCF_000164805.1 Carlito syrichta
TTTTAGTTTTTGGAGGGACCTCTGTACTGTTTACCATAATGGCTGTACCAATTTACATTCCTACCAACAGTGTACATTCCCGTTTTTCTGCATTCTTGCTAACACTTGTTATTTTCTGTTTTCATTTTATTTTAATTTTTATAATGGTGACCTAACAGTTGTGAAGTAATAGCTTATTATGGTTTTAACTTGCATTTTCCTGATTGTTGGGTGATTTCATGTACTTGTTGGCCATCTGTATGTATTTTTTGGAGAAATTGTCTATTCAGGTCCTATTATTTGGTTTTTTGCAGTTGAGTTTAGGAGTTCCTTTTATGCAGGTTTGTACTTTATTGCTGCCTCCATTAAGTATCCTTTCACCCCTGAGGGTAGTAAGAGAGGGAGGGGATGGCTGAGTCATGTGACCAGTAGAGGGGTGGGGCTCTGGCTCCTTCTGGAAGAAGCCCGGACCAGTGTGAGCAAACCCATTGTTCTGATGGGCAAGTTGAGAAACCTAGAGGCCAGGCACAGGGTGAGGCAGATGGGGAGAAGCTGTGCTAGTCTGGGGGCTCCAGCCAATATTGCTGTGCACGTGATGAGAGGCAGCCAGGTTTCCTGTTTCCAGGGGCAAGTGCCTTCTACCCGGAGCTGAGCTGTTGGAAGCTGTGCAGGGAGAGGGCAGCAGCTGTGGAGGAGAGATGACAGAGAAACTGCGATGACACCTTTGATTCCTTGAAAATAAATGCCTACGTAAAAGGGATGTGTGAAACTCTCAGAGAAGCATATGGCTGGAGGTTGTGCAGCAGGGTTGGGGGCGTGGGGCAGGATTTGGAATACACGGCCATTGATGAAGGGTGTTTTCAGGGATGCAGGGTGGAATGAATAATTGGAAGAGAAATCAGGTTAACCTAGCATGGCTTGTACTTGATATACATGTGCTGGTTCCTAGTAATCACCTTAAAGCGTCTAGTAACCTTTAACCTTACAGTTAGCACCAAAATCTTGCTGAGATTGGTGTCACATTTCTTGGGCCACGGTGGTGGCACTCACCTGTCTTATTTTGACAGATGGGACCACCACTTAGTGGCAGGTGGCCTTGGGAAAGTTACTTCACTCTTTGTGCTAAAGTTTCCTTCTGTGTAAAATGGAGATTATAATACCTACCTTATAGTGTTTTGGGGAAGACTAAATAAGAGAATGCCTGTAAATCCCTTAGCATTGTGTCTGGCCCGTAGGAGGGGCCAGTAAATGTTACCTATCATTATTATTATTGTAGGTCACTGATAGTAGTTTCATAATCTCCCTTGCAAAGTTTTTAAATTCCATTCAAATTTGACTGAGCTTGATCTCTGGCTCAGGGACAGTGATAGGCATTACCAGGGATACAAAATAATGTAGGACAAGCTTCTTGTTCTGTGGGATCACAGGGTCTGGAGCAGGTGACCTTGAATTCCCAGATGGATGGTGGTAAATATTCTGGGACAGGGGAATGAGCAGAGATCAGGGTGTGGAGGCAGAATCCCTGGCCCTACTCTGGGTGGGGCTGATGCAGTGAGT
>NW_007215975.1:0-1154 GCF_000164805.1 Carlito syrichta
TACATAATTTTGTTTATTGTTGCTCTTTTTTCTCTTGTGTGTGGATTTGAATTACTTTCAATCTGAAGAAATTTCTTTAGTGTTTCTTGTAGGATGGATCTGCTGATAATGCATGCAACCAATTTATGTTTCTCTAAGAATACCTCTATTTTGTCTTTATTGTGAAAGGTAGTTTTTGCTGGGTATATGATTCTTGGTTGACAGGTTTTTTTGTTTGTTTGTTTGTTTTTTTGTGGCACTTTGAATATGTTATGCCACAGCCCTCTGGAGTCTACTTTTTCTGCTTAGAAGTCAGCTGTTAAAATTATTTGAATTACCTTGGAATTGACAAGTAATCTTTCCCTTCTTTCAAAATGTTCTTTTTGTTTGTAGATTTCAGAATTTTCATAATCTCATGGTTTTAGAGATCAAGAGCTTTTAGATCTCTTGGCCTTTATCCTACTTGGAATTCATTAGGCATCCTGAATGTGAAGATTAAAAAGTTTCCAGTCATAGCTTCATCAAATATTTCCTTTGCTTCTTTTTTTCTATATGTCCTTTCCTTCTGGTACTCCTGTTATGTGAGTTGATATGCTTGATGGCATCCTATGTTTCTTTGAGTCTCTGTTTTTCTTTATTCCCTTTGTTTCTTCATCAGACTGTACAACCTCCATCAGTTTATTTCAAATTCGTGAATTATTTTCTTTCAGAATCCATTGCAGTGGTCCTCTAGAGAATTTTTTCAACCTCTACAGAATTTTTCATTAATTATAAAAGTATAAATATATATTTATATAAAAGTATAAATATATATTTCTCTTCCAGATATTCTCTCTTGTTCTTTAAAAAAATAATTTCTACATATTTTTTCATAATCTTTATTTGATGAGACACTGTCATATCTCCCTTTACTTCTTTAACTATGCTTCACTTAGGCCTTTGAACAGATTTATAATACCTACTGTGAAAATTTTGTTTGTTTATTTTTTAAGCAGGGACTCACTTTGTCACCCAGGCTGGAGTACGGTGGCACAAGTCTAGCTCACTGTTGCCTTAAGCCCCTAACCTAAACTGATCCTTTTGCCTCAGCCTTCAGAGTAGCTAAGACTACATTAATGTGCCACTGCACTTGACTAATTTAAATTTTTTTTTGTAGAGATAACATCTTGCTATGT
>NW_007215976.1:0-712 GCF_000164805.1 Carlito syrichta
AAAAAAAAAAAAATCACACAAAATATCCACAAGAAGTTAGAAGCAAAGATCACCCAATCTGTACCAGAGGTAAAAAATGGATTTGGCCAATATATGAAAGAACCATTTTGAAATCCTCAGAGTGAAGAATTCTCTCCTGGAATTTCAAAGCACAGCAACAGGCTTAGGGGACAGAATCAATCAGGCAGAGTGAAAAAAATCTCAGAACTTGAAGACTAAAACATTAAGCTAACCCAGTCTGTCAAAAACAAGGAGAAAAGGCTCAAAAAGAATGAGCAAAGCATTTGAAAGGTATGGGACAATGTTTGAGAGGTATGGGACAATGGTTGATTGGTATTCCTGAAACAGGAGTGGAAACTGAGAGCACCTGGAAAAGTCATCCACAGAGTCATGCAAGAAACTTTCTATATCTTAATAGAGAAGTGACCATCAAAACAAGATATTTGGATAATCTCTGCAAGGTATTTCATTGGAAAACCATCTCCAAGAGACATAGTAATCAGTCACCACAAGGCAAGCATTAAAAAAAAAAAATTTTAAAGGCAACTAGAGAGAAGCGTCTAAACACCTACTGAGGAAGTCGCATCAGAATTGCAGAAGACATCTAAACAGAAACCTTAAAAATCAGAAGGGACTGGAGTCTCATCTTTAATGTTCTCAAAGATAAGCAATTCCAGCGAAGATTTTCCTATCCTACCAACCTAAGTTTCAG
>NW_007215977.1:0-2047 GCF_000164805.1 Carlito syrichta
AAAAACACAAAATATATAATACAAGTGTAGTAACAACATTACTTTAAAAAAAAACATACTGTGTTATTTGTCTGAGAACCTAAATTTTTTTCTAATATCAGATAATGTGTTTAAAATGAATTTTACCTGAAAATGACAGACAAACTTGAGTGTGCATGGAGTGAGGGGACCTTTTAGAAGACTGATTTCTGGATTATATCTACAAAGACTCAGAGTCAGAAAGTCTTGGGTTGGGTTCAGGAATCAGTGAGAGAGAAAGAGTATAGCTAGGGGAAGGGGTGGGACATAAAAGCCATAGAAAAGGCTTCAGAGAGAAAATGAAAGTTGAGCACACCCTTGAAAGTTGAGCCCAGTCATCTGCCCAAATGAGAAACTGGTAGCTGAGATGGTGGAGGCAACTGGAACAGACACAAATGTAAGAAAAAGCCTGACTTTGTGAACATGACTCAGTAGAAGAGCAAGCAGCTCAGTATGACTAGAGTAAGAGGCGGCATGGCTAGAAATGAGTCTGGACAGACTGGTGGCATATCATGGAGAGCCATGGTGCTATGCTCAGAGGCAGGTAATGGAGTACCACTAGCCAGCTTCAAGCAAGGAAGTAACATGATCTCATGGTCCTGAGAGATCACTTTGATGACAGTTTGGAGGATGGTTAGTTGTGTGAAATAAGAGACCATTACTACAGTGGAGACCAGAAATGAGGAAAATTTCCTAAGTAAAGCCAGTCACAGTGGGGATGGAGAGGAGGCCTGGTGCAGGAGGAAGTGGTAACAACCGGAAGTCAAGGGAAACTGAGAAGTCAGCCAAGGTTGACTTCCAAGTCTCTTAACCATTAGAGACTATAGGAAAAGGAAAAGAAGCATATCTTGGTGAATACAATTTGGAACTTATTCTATTTAAGATGCCTAAGGAATATCTGAGTGAAATTAGCTATGTGAGCCCACGGGTTTAATAGTCAAGGGAGAGACAGGGTATGGATGACTGTTGCCCATTAGTCTTAAGATCACCTCACATTGGGATGTTCCAGTAAAAGCTTGTCTGATAAAGTGTTTTGAACAATGATTTAATACAAATGTGAAGTGACCTTTATTTTGGTCTTGTGGTTTATTTCCAAATAATTTACTTTATGCTACATCTTCACAAAAGGGTTTGGTCTAACTGCTCAGAGGATCATTCCTAATAGCTCTAATTTCAGGCTCATCTGGCATGATTGGTGGTCCAGTCTCTTCTATCTGACCAAGGTGTTACAGCCTACTTCAAAAATTATGCCAGGGAGGGTTCTGAGACATAATTCCTATTCTGAGAGTGAGATAGGCCTGCTTGGATGGGATACTAAAATGAAAGAAATCCCCAAATGCACAGCAAATTGGTCTTTCCTGTACCCTAGTTGCCACATTTACAGAACTCTTGATTTTGCAGTTTTGAAAAGTGGAATGTTTTTAAAGCAACAGTAAAATCTAGAACTCCCTTTATGGAGAGGTCAGATAAGTTAGAGTGGGAAACAGTGAGCCATGCCTGTGAAGCTTACAATTATACTTGGCTTTGCCTGGTGTTGAAAGTGACCAAAACTAATCAGGTCCAGAAGAGCATTCAGTAAAGCTGCTTTTCTGACTCTCTGCCTCTGCCCTTCCCGCTTCTGCTGCTGAGCAGATTGCAAGAGACTGGTGCCAACTCTACATTGCTTAATAATAATTCTCATTAGCATGCTGCCTTGGATGTGTACTGCAGAGCAAAATTTAGCTTCTCCTTGGTGTGAATCAAGGGAAGAGCATGAAATTCTCAGAATGTGCAAAGGGTTTGAAGACCTTAGAAAAGGACACCTTTGGAAGTGTATAGCAGCCTCTTTTTCCCCCCTCTGCTCTAAAAGGGTGGGACAAAGAGGAATTTTAATACCAGATGGAGAACTTTGTGTTCTTTCTCTCTCCACTTGCAGCCCCTGAGATTTCAGTTGTTTGTGGTCTCTTATTGAACAGACTGATACATTCCAAGCGTCCATAGCCTGTCCGAGCTTGGTGCCCCTGTGGAGTGAATGCTATTAGCTTTGGTC
>NW_007215978.1:0-2047 GCF_000164805.1 Carlito syrichta
GACTTTGTGAACATGACTCAGTAGAAGAGCAAGCAGCTCAGTATGACTAGAGTAAGAGGCGGCATGGCTAGAAATGAGTCTGGACAGACTGGTGGCATATCATGGAGAGCCATGGTGCTATGCTCAGAGGCAGGTAATGGAGTACCACTAGCCAGCTTCAAGCAAGGAAGTAACATGATCTCATGGTCCTGAGAGATCACTTTGATGACAGTTTGGAGGATGGTTAGTTGTGTGAAATAAGAGACCATTACTACAGTGGAGACCAGAAATGAGGAAAATTTCCTAAGTAAAGCCAGTCACAGTGGGGATGGAGAGGAGGCCTGGTGCAGGAGGAAGTGGTAACAACCGGAAGTCAAGGGAAACTGAGAAGTCAGCCAAGGTTGACTTCCAAGTCTCTTAACCATTAGAGACTATAGGAAAAGGAAAAGAAGCATATCTTGGTGAATACAATTTGGAACTTATTCTATTTAAGATGCCTAAGGAATATCTGAGTGAAATTAGCTATGTGAGCCCACGGGTTTAATAGTCAAGGGAGAGACAGGGTATGGATGACTGTTGCCCATTAGTCTTAAGATCACCTCACATTGGGATGTTCCAGTAAAAGCTTGTCTGATAAAGTGTTTTGAACAATGATTTAATACAAATGTGAAGTGACCTTTATTTTGGTCTTGTGGTTTATTTCCAAATAATTTACTTTATGCTACATCTTCACAAAAGGGTTTGGTCTAACTGCTCAGAGGATCATTCCTAATAGCTCTAATTTCAGGCTCATCTGGCATGATTGGTGGTCCAGTCTCTTCTATCTGACCAAGGTGTTACAGCCTACTTCAAAAATTATGCCAGGGAGGGTTCTGAGACATAATTCCTATTCTGAGAGTGAGATAGGCCTGCTTGGATGGGATACTAAAATGAAAGAAATCCCCAAATGCACAGCAAATTGGTCTTTCCTGTACCCTAGTTGCCACATTTACAGAACTCTTGATTTTGCAGTTTTGAAAAGTGGAATGTTTTTAAAGCAACAGTAAAATCTAGAACTCCCTTTATGGAGAGGTCAGATAAGTTAGAGTGGGAAACAGTGAGCCATGCCTGTGAAGCTTACAATTATACTTGGCTTTGCCTGGTGTTGAAAGTGACCAAAACTAATCAGGTCCAGAAGAGCATTCAGTAAAGCTGCTTTTCTGACTCTCTGCCTCTGCCCTTCCCGCTTCTGCTGCTGAGCAGATTGCAAGAGACTGGTGCCAACTCTACATTGCTTAATAATAATTCTCATTAGCATGCTGCCTTGGATGTGTACTGCAGAGCAAAATTTAGCTTCTCCTTGGTGTGAATCAAGGGAAGAGCATGAAATTCTCAGAATGTGCAAAGGGTTTGAAGACCTTAGAAAAGGACACCTTTGGAAGTGTATAGCAGCCTCTTTTTCCCCCCTCTGCTCTAAAAGGGTGGGACAAAGAGGAATTTTAATACCAGATGGAGAACTTTGTGTTCTTTCTCTCTCCACTTGCAGCCCCTGAGATTTCAGTTGTTTGTGGTCTCTTATTGAACAGACTGATACATTCCAAGCGTCCATAGCCTGTCCGAGCTTGGTGCCCCTGTGGAGTGAATGCTATTAGCTTTGGTCTGTACATTTGACCACAGGACAACAGGCAGCATGTACCTGCCGCTCCATGACTTTCCTGAGGTCATTCACATTAGCTTTTGTTATGAAAGTGAACGGGATGCTGTTTACTCTTCTGCAGATGCCAGGGTGACTGAATGGCACTCTGAGGAGACACGCACAACCTTGCACATTCACAGCCTATTTAACAGGGCCATATTTCCCACAACGGCTTTCACATGCCATCTGCTGTCACATGATACCACGTGCCAGGTCCTTATAAGAAATGTATTCGATCACCCAGTTTCTCACTTCTCCTTTAGAAATGGCAAATTGAACAAGACATTAAGTAGGTTTCACACTAAAGGAATTATGTGCATATCAAATGTAGTGAATTAAAAGGGAATTTTTATTGTCATTGCTGACTGAAAAATGGCAATCACATACCCTCAT
>NW_007215979.1:0-750 GCF_000164805.1 Carlito syrichta
CTGCTCAGAGGATCATTCCTAATAGCTCTAATTTCAGGCTCATCTGGCATGATTGGTGGTCCAGTCTCTTCTATCTGACCAAGGTGTTACAGCCTACTTCAAAAATTATGCCAGGGAGGGTTCTGAGACATAATTCCTATTCTGAGAGTGAGATAGGCCTGCTTGGATGGGATACTAAAATGAAAGAAATCCCCAAATGCACAGCAAATTGGTCTTTCCTGTACCCTAGTTGCCACATTTACAGAACTCTTGATTTTGCAGTTTTGAAAAGTGGAATGTTTTTAAAGCAACAGTAAAATCTAGAACTCCCTTTATGGAGAGGTCAGATAAGTTAGAGTGGGAAACAGTGAGCCATGCCTGTGAAGCTTACAATTATACTTGGCTTTGCCTGGTGTTGAAAGTGACCAAAACTAATCAGGTCCAGAAGAGCATTCAGTAAAGCTGCTTTTCTGACTCTCTGCCTCTGCCCTTCCCGCTTCTGCTGCTGAGCAGATTGCAAGAGACTGGTGCCAACTCTACATTGCTTAATAATAATTCTCATTAGCATGCTGCCTTGGATGTGTACTGCAGAGCAAAATTTAGCTTCTCCTTGGTGTGAATCAAGGGAAGAGCATGAAATTCTCAGAATGTGCAAAGGGTTTGAAGACCTTAGAAAAGGACACCTTTGGAAGTGTATAGCAGCCTCTTTTTCCCCCCTCTGCTCTAAAGGGTGGGACAAAGAGGAATTTTAATACCAGATGGAGAACTTTG
>NW_007215980.1:0-859 GCF_000164805.1 Carlito syrichta
TTTTTTTGAGTTGGAGTCTCACTCTGTAGCCCAGGCTGGAGTGCAGTGGCACGCTCATGGTCACTGCAGCCTTGACCTGTTGGGCTCATATGATCCTTCCACCTCAGCCTTCCAAGCAGCTGGAACTACTAGCACGTGACACCACACCCGGCTAATTTTTTGATTTATTGTAGAGATGAGGTCTTGCCAATTTGCCCAGGTTGGTCTCAAACCCAGGCAATCTTCTCACCTCAGCCTCCCAAAGTACTGGGATTATAGGCATGAGTCATCACGTCTGGCCAATATCTACATTTTCAATAATCCTTGGGTCTTGACTTACAAGCACCACCTTGACACTAAATCAGAGTAGCTGTACCTTACAGTACAGTTTTTCTCCAACAAGCAATTATTTTGTAATAAAGTTACAGTAAAACAAAACAAACTCTCCAAAAGGAGAGGATAATTCAAGAGGAACTGTGTGTTCCATTTCAGCTTGTGGAATTGGAGGCCTCGAGGACCTTATTTTTAATCATCCATAAAACATACTTGTCTACAGAACAAATGCTATAGTATAATGCTTCAGAAATGACACTAAATTGAGAGAAGATGGTCAGCTTTAATACTTTTAAACTGTGACTAGGTTTCTTGTCCTCCAATTCCAACCAGAACCAGGAGTCAAATGGCATCAATAATAGATAGAAGCACTAGGTGTTTACACATCTAAAATGCTGTCACTGGCCAGGTGCGGTGGTTCACACCTGTAATCCCAGCACTTTGGGAGGTGGAGGCTAGAGGATTGCCTGAGTACAAGGATCTGAGACTAGCCTAAGCAACTTGGCAAGACCTTGTCTCTATGAGAAAGAAAAGAAAAGAAAAGAAA
>NW_007215981.1:0-896 GCF_000164805.1 Carlito syrichta
GGCTAATTTTTTGATTTATTGTAGAGATGAGGTCTTGCCAATTTGCCCAGGTTGGTCTCAAACCCAGGCAATCTTCTCACCTCAGCCTCCCAAAGTACTGGGATTATAGGCATGAGTCATCACGTCTGGCCAATATCTACATTTTCAATAATCCTTGGGTCTTGACTTACAAGCACCACCTTGACACTAAATCAGAGTAGCTGTACCTTACAGTACAGTTTTTCTCCAACAAGCAATTATTTTGTAATAAAGTTACAGTAAAACAAAACAAACTCTCCAAAAGGAGAGGATAATTCAAGAGGAACTGTGTGTTCCATTTCAGCTTGTGGAATTGGAGGCCTCGAGGACCTTATTTTTAATCATCCATAAAACATACTTGTCTACAGAACAAATGCTATAGTATAATGCTTCAGAAATGACACTAAATTGAGAGAAGATGGTCAGCTTTAATACTTTTAAACTGTGACTAGGTTTCTTGTCCTCCAATTCCAACCAGAACCAGGAGTCAAATGGCATCAATAATAGATAGAAGCACTAGGTGTTTACACATCTAAAATGCTGTCACTGGCCAGGTGCGGTGGTTCACACCTGTAATCCCAGCACTTTGGGAGGTGGAGGCTAGAGGATTGCCTGAGTACAAGGATCTGAGACTAGCCTAAGCAACTTGGCAAGACCTTGTCTCTATGAGAAAGAAAAGAAAAGAAAAGAAAAGAAAAGAAAAGAAAAGAAAGCAAAGAAAAGAAAGCTAGTTAGATATGGTGGTGCACACCTGTGGTTCCAGCTATTTGGAAGGACTGCCTGAGCCCAGCAGGTTGAGGCTGCAGTGGTCATGAGTGTGCCACTGCACTCCAGCCTGCGTGACAGTGAGACTCCCACTCAAAAAAAAAAAAAAAAAA
>NW_007215982.1:0-692 GCF_000164805.1 Carlito syrichta
ACAAGCAATTATTTTGTAATAAAGTTACAGTAAAACAAAACAAACTCTCCAAAAGGAGAGGATAATTCAAGAGGAACTGTGTGTTCCATTTCAGCTTGTGGAATTGGAGGCCTCGAGGACCTTATTTTTAATCATCCATAAAACATACTTGTCTACAGAACAAATGCTATAGTATAATGCTTCAGAAATGACACTAAATTGAGAGAAGATGGTCAGCTTTAATACTTTTAAACTGTGACTAGGTTTCTTGTCCTCCAATTCCAACCAGAACCAGGAGTCAAATGGCATCAATAATAGATAGAAGCACTAGGTGTTTACACATCTAAAATGCTGTCACTGGCCAGGTGCGGTGGTTCACACCTGTAATCCCAGCACTTTGGGAGGTGGAGGCTAGAGGATTGCCTGAGTACAAGGATCTGAGACTAGCCTAAGCAACTTGGCAAGACCTTGTCTCTATGAGAAAGAAAAGAAAAGATAAGAAAAGAAAAGGAAAGAAAAGAAAGCTAGTTAGATATGGTGGTGCACACCTGTGGTTCCAGCTATTTGGAAGGACTGCCTGAGCCCAGCAGGTTGAGGCTGCAGTGGTCATGAGTGTGCCACTGCACTCCAGCCTGCGTGACAGTGAGACTCCCACTCAAAAAAAAAAAAAAAAAAATGCTGCCCCCTGATTCTCCCAAATGTCATCTAAAGGC
>NW_007215983.1:0-886 GCF_000164805.1 Carlito syrichta
AACAAAAAACCCCTCAACAATTAAAATACTGCAACTGTTTGAAATATAGCCTCAAGGAAGAACTTGATAACACTGTGCAAAATGAAGCAAGGAAGCTGTACCGTCAGTCCTAGGAGTCAAGTGGAGGGGACAGGGTGGTGGATTTGAGACCCCGCTTCCCACACATTTGGAAGACTTGGAGGGAAACCGGTCGCCGCAGGAAAGGGACAAGGAGACCCCACAGACCTCAGCTCCTCCATGTATGAGCCCTGCACCTGAGTCGGGACCCTCCTCTGAGGACCCTCCAGTTGTCCCTGCACAATCTGGGGGATGCAAGGCTGTGGGCATTGAGCTGCCCAGAGAGGGTTCTGGGGTCGAGGTCACCGTGCAGGGAGGGACAGGACACCCAGGGTCCTGGCTTCTGGTGCAGCTCCACCCTGCGTTGGAAGGGACCAAGGGCAGAGCTGGCCTTGCCACCAAGAGCCTCATCCAAATTCCTGATGTCCTCAAAGCCTTTCTCCTACCTTACCTCTCAATCTACTCATTTTTAGCAAGGAAATAAAAACACACCAACGATCGAATAAAAAGTATTAAATATATGGAGAAACTGGAATCACATGGCAGCAATATTCTATAAAGAAATAAAAAAAGAGAAGAGCAATCACTTGAACAAATTGAGATAAGCAGCTAGTAACATCCACAGTTCAGTAGGAAAACCCAGTTTCAGGAGATTAAATATTTTCTCCAGTTTGGGAGCCAGACTCTGCCTGCTGAAATGAATCCTAGAGTGCATCAAAACCTGATAATAACATGGAACCGTGTTGCCCATCGAAACTGGACTGGATAAAAAATGTGGTACATATACACAATGGAATATTGCGCAGCCATAAAGAAGGACAAACATATG
>NW_007215984.1:0-985 GCF_000164805.1 Carlito syrichta
CCCGTACAAATATATGCAACTGGTCTTTGACAAAAGAGCAAAGGCAATTGAATGGAGAAAGGATCATCTTTTCAGCAAATGGTACCAGACCAATTGGGCATCTATATGCAAATGCACACACACACACACACACACACACACACACACACACACGCACACTCAAAGTTTACATTTTTCACAAAAATTAAGTTGAAAGGGATCACAGACCTAAATATAAAATGCAAAACTATAGCACTTCTGAAAAATAACATAAAGTAAAATCTAGGTTACCTTGGTTTTATCATGAGTTTTTTAATTCAGCAACAAAAGGATAATCTTTCAAAAAAATAATAAGTTGAAGTTTGTTAAAATTAAAAATTTCTGTTTTGTGAAAGATGCTGTAAGAGAATGAAAAGACAACCACAGACCGGGAAAAAATGTTTGTAAAACATATCTGATAAAGGACTGTTACCCAATATGATACAGGCTGGGGTTCCTCAAAGTCGGGATCCCACTAAAGAGGCCAAGTATGTTCTTAGCTTCACAAAGGAAAGAATTCAAACACAAGGCAACAAGGCAAAGCAAAAGCAAGCTTAATAAAAGAAAAGATTTACAGAAAGAAGACTACTCTCTAGGCAGAGCAGCCCTTGTTCATCACTGGGGTTTCAGCTGAAAAGTGAGAACAAGTTTATTGAAATAAAAGAGCAGGCTACTTTACAGTCCAAGCAGCCTGGGTGGGTCTGTAGAAAGCTGTACATAGCTAAGATTTTATTCTTATAGCTATCTTTTGATTATATGCTAAGCAAAAGGTGAAATATGGGTTTTCTGGGAAGGCAGTGGGGAATTTTCAGAACCTGGGATCCCTCCCCTTTTCAAGCCATGTAGGGTAACTTCTGGGAGTTGCCATTTTTAAATGGTACTGATATGCTGACTATTGGTCCATTTCATCCCATCAACTTTACCCAAACAACTGACACAAAACCAGGAAATCATTTAGGGTGAATAT
>NW_007215985.1:0-1664 GCF_000164805.1 Carlito syrichta
TTGAAAGGGATCACAGACCTAAATATAAAATGCAAAACTATAGCACTTCTGAAAAATAACATAAAGTAAAATCTAGGTTACCTTGGTTTTATCATGAGTTTTTTAATTCAGCAACAAAAGGATAATCTTTCAAAAAAATAATAAGTTGAAGTTTGTTAAAATTAAAAATTTCTGTTTTGTGAAAGATGCTGTAAGAGAATGAAAAGACAACCACAGACCGGGAAAAAATGTTTGTAAAACATATCTGATAAAGGACTGTTACCCAATATGATACAGGCTGGGGTTCCTCAAAGTCGGGATCCCACTAAAGAGGCCAAGTATGTTCTTAGCTTCACAAAGGAAAGAATTCAAACACAAGGCAACAAGGCAAAGCAAAAGCAAGCTTAATAAAAGAAAAGATTTACAGAAAGAAGACTACTCTCTAGGCAGAGCAGCCCTTGTTCATCACTGGGGTTTCAGCTGAAAAGTGAGAACAAGTTTATTGAAATAAAAGAGCAGGCTACTTTACAGTCCAAGCAGCCTGGGTGGGTCTGTAGAAAGCTGTACATAGCTAAGATTTTATTCTTATAGCTATCTTTTGATTATATGCTAAGCAAAAGGTGAAATATGGGTTTTCTGGGAAGGCAGTGGGGAATTTTCAGAACCTGGGATCCCTCCCCTTTTCAAGCCATGTAGGGTAACTTCTGGGAGTTGCCATTTTTAAATGGTACTGATATGCTGACTATTGGTCCATTTCATCCCATCAACTTTACCCAAACAACTGACACAAAACCAGGAAATCATTTAGGGTGAATATATTTATTTAACAAGTGCTCATTATTGTTGTCCATAATATTATAAAACAGGTTGCTAGGCTCAGATGACTAGTGGACTATGAGAACAAAATTAGGACATTTGGAGGCAGAATGTGCTTATAACGTGCAATTTGAAGACATAATTGCTGAGTGGTTCTTATGTGCAATGCTAAGCAGTCAGGATTTGGAGGATGAAGAAAAAAGATCCTTAATGAAATGTCAGTTATATATAACAAAATGTATTCTTCTAAATTTAAATGGCTAAGTACATACATATCACATTTAAAACCTACCTTATCTTGAAACTTAAATTTTCATAATTATTGGCTTATTTTCTTGTAGAACATAGTCATATTCTTTCTCAATATTAGTAAGAAAGAATATTTAGGATTCTCATTTTATTACAACTTACAAAGCCTTACTAGAGTAATTGGTGACTGTAAGTACAAAAATGTGAATAGCATTGAAGCACTTTCTAAATTTCTTTATAGAGTTTTAAAATTTATATTATTTGGAACTAAATGCACCTACTTTTTTCTGTAACTTATGTGAGAGTTTTATCATTCACAATGACTTCCTGTAAGGAAATTTTTTTTACTTCATTTTCAATTGTTTTCTCTGATGTTTTGACTTTGCACATAAAAATCAGTTTATAGCATTGATAAAAGTAGTAATAATTTTTCATATGCTTATTATTCATGATTTTGGTGTTAGAAATCGTGATTAAAAAACCTTGCTCCTAATTTGACTATCAAATTGGGTGGACCAGATCAATAAAGCATTATGTTAACTAATTAAAAGAGAAGTAAGAATAATATACAATTAGACAAAGAATGTATCTAGTAAAGACTGATTGTTTGGAAAAAAAAA
>NW_007215986.1:0-521 GCF_000164805.1 Carlito syrichta
CCTCGGCCTCCCAAAGACGCGGGATTACAGGCTGAGCCACTGAGCCCGGCTTGGGTCATGGTTTTTTATCCAGTGTGCCATTCTGGGTTTTTTTCAGTGTTGCATTTAGTCCATTCACCTTCAGTCTGAATATTGAAATGTATTGTTTACCCCCATCATGAGGTTCTTATAAAGGTTTGTCTCTGTTTGCTTTCATTTAACTTTTGGACTGATGTATGTGTGTGTTTCCAAGTTTGTAGTCACTATGTAATCTCTGTTGATTATGTGTTCTCCTATTCTCTTGGGAAATGTATGCTCATTCTTTTTTTTATCTTTCTTCTGTACTTAACATTTTTTAAAGTGTCTCCAGTAGAGTTGGTCTAGAAGCTGCATAATTTCTTAGGGATTGTATGTCTGGGAAGGATTTTAATTCTCCATTGCTGGTGAGGCAGTGCTTGACTGGGTAGGAAATTCTTGGTTGGAATTGTTTATCTTTGAGGACTTTGAATATTGGACTCCAGTCCCTTCTAGCTTGTAGTGTT
>NW_007215987.1:0-991 GCF_000164805.1 Carlito syrichta
GCCATATGATAAAGCAGCAGGAAAGCCCAGATGTCAGTACTTTGATATTGGACTTAGTCTTCAGAACTGAGTCAACACATTTCTGTTTATATATTACCTAGTATTTTTTTCCTAGCTCCTTATGCCACTCAGGCCTTCACCCTCTCCTAGGTGCTATAATTCAGAACACAACCCTAATATATCTACAAAACACTAACTGCATCCAAACCCTTCTTTTCAAACAATAGTTCTAGAACATTTATTCATAGTAGAGTTTTTTTTTGAACAGAGACAGCGTCTCACTATGTTGCCCAGGTTGATCTTGAATTCTTGGGTTCAAGCAATCTTTCTGACTCAGCCTCCCAAAGTGCTGGGATCACAGGCATGAGCCAGCATGCCTGATCAGATTATTATTTTTTTATGTTTTATTTATTTTTTTGAGTTGGAGTCTAACTCTGTCACCCACGCTGGAGTGCAATGGCACACTCACGGCCACCCCAGCATCGACCCGCTAGGCTCAGGCAATCCTTCTGCCTCAGCCTTCCAAGTAGCCGAAACTACATGCACACGCTACCACGCCCAGCTAATTATTTTTATTTCTTGTAGAGACAAGGTCTTGCCAAGTTGCCCGGGCTGGTCTCAAACCCACGGGCTTAGGCAGTTCACTTGCTTTGGCCTCCCAAAGTGCTGGGATTATAGACTGAGTCACCGGGCCAGGCCTGACCAGAGTATTTTAAAGAAAAGAAGTTTAATTTGATGAAGGAGGTGAGCAATCAGAAAGGCTTTGGTGCTGTTATCAAGAGATCTAGGTTCTAGTCTTCAAGTGTTCATTAAGTGTGGTTTTCACAGCAAGTTTCTTGAATTTCAGAGATTTTCTCCAATGTCCAAAAATTTTTGCAGCTCAATGGCAATAACTTGGAGGATTTCCTAGAGATGAAAGGTCTTCCTAGATAATAACTATGTCTGTTCATTTAATATTACCATATGTAATGGGACTTTTTTTTTTTTTTTT
>NW_007215988.1:0-380 GCF_000164805.1 Carlito syrichta
CATGTGCAGGTATCTTATTTATAGAGTGATTTGAGTTCTTCTGGGTATATTCCCAGTAGGGAGATTATGGGGTCACATAGAAGGTTGATTTTTAGAATTTTTAGGAATCACCACAATGTTTTCCACAGATGCTGCACTAGTTTACACCCCCACTGACATTGTAGAAGTGTTCCCTTTTCACCACATCTTCTCCAGCATCTGTTATGTTTTGTTATTGATGATGGCCATTCTGACTGAAGTTAGGAGTTATCACAGTGCAGTTTTAATTTGCATTCCATTGATGGCTAGTGAGGCTGAACATTTTTCATGTATCTGTTGGCTGCTCGTATGTCTTCTTTTGAGAAGTGTCTATTCATATCCTTTGCCCACTTTGTAATAGG
>NW_007215989.1:0-529 GCF_000164805.1 Carlito syrichta
TGTTGTTGTTATTATTATTATTATATATCACATACTATATAATGTGTATCCTATTGTTTGATCTCGGTGGAACCTCCAAAAATGTTAGGGGACACTCCCAGCGGGGCCTCCAGAATGTTAGGTCAGGCCCACCGGAGGTGTGGGTGTCTGGTGTGTGATCCAATGCTGCCTGAAAGATGCAAAGAATCACACAGAAGTTAGATTGGAAAATATAGTTTGCTTAGAAAGGAAATTAGAGAGAGAGAGAAAGAGGGGATTCACTGCCCCAAGGGAGGCGAGGGGGCCAAAGCCAGGAAGCATGGCAACAGCCACAGCTCAAAGAGCACAAGGCCACACCAGAGTCTAGAAAGGCAATGGCCAAGTTGCTGCTCATGGTTGAGGCCTTTTAACCTTTCCCTTTGATGGGGGAAGGTCATTAGGTGATTGGGTAGTGGTCTGCTCTACAGCATCACAAAGGGGCAGGTGAGCGCAGGTACTGATATCAGGAGGATGGCAGGCAGATGGGTGTGATAGTCACATGATTGCTGCC
>NW_007215990.1:0-415 GCF_000164805.1 Carlito syrichta
ACACACACACACACACACACACACACACACACACACACACTTGCCTTTATGCTTTTTCTCTTCAGAGATCCTTTTTGGAATTTTTTTATTCAACTAAATTTTATCCATTTCTCCATTTGCTTCTGTCTGTTTCTCCTGGTTCATGCTGCCTCAATGCCCACATGAGAGGACCTAAGATAGTTACTAACAAACTGAACTCCCTTAAGGAAAACAGAAATCACATCACAAATTCCCTCTTGGGAGGAATCTCTGTTTTTCCTTATGGAACCCCAAGAATAGTAAGCAGACAGATTCCTCTCAGGTCTAAAGCTCTGCTCTCTTTTGCTTTGTATTAAATTTATACCTTTGTAAAACATGCTTTTTCTGGCTGTCTTAACTGAAATTTCTTTATATCATTTATTATTTTCATTTAAGC
>NW_007215991.1:0-412 GCF_000164805.1 Carlito syrichta
CCCTACCCGGTTTAAAAAGGGGAGGAGTCCTCGATTCTGGGAGCCCCCCCACCTCTTCCCCAGAAAACTCATGAATATTCCACCCCTTGCTTAGCATATAATCAAGAGACAGCTACAAACATGAAACCCCAGGACCCCTGGCTGCCATTCCTCCTACAGACCAGCCTGGGCCACAGGTTTCAGTCAACCCACTTTCATTTTCCAACCGAAACCCCGGTGATGCACCGGGGCTGTTCTGCCTATGAGTCTCTTTCTTTAATAACTTACTTTTCAGGCCAGGCGTGGTGGCTCAAGCCTGTCATCCCAGCACTTTGGGAGGCGGAGGCGAGGGGATTGCCTGAGCCCAGGGGCTCAAGACCTGCCTGGGCAACTTGGTGAGACCTCGACTCTACCATAAATTAAAAAATTAGCC
>NW_007215992.1:0-897 GCF_000164805.1 Carlito syrichta
TGCCCTTCATTGTCCTTTTTTTACTTTATTGGTTTAAAGTCTGTTTCATCTAATGTAATAGTAGTGATACCTGCTCTTTTTTGTTTTCTATTTGCATTTTAGATCTCTCTCTAACCCTTACCTTGAGTCTATGGGTGTCATTAGAGGTGAGTTGGGTCTTTTAGAGACAGAAGGATAGGTCTTGTTTTTTGTTTGCTACTCTGTGTGTTTTCAGTGGGGCTTTAAGGCCATTGACATTCAGAGTTATTGTAAATATGTGAGGGTGTGTACCTGTCATAGTGTTAAGTTACTCAGTGGTCTCAGTTTTTATGAATAATATATGGTCTGCAAGCTGTACTTTTACTTTTTAATTAGGTAGCATTGTTCTTTTGTTTCCATGTTTAGAACCCCCTTAAGCCTCTTTTGAGGGCTGGTCTGGAGGTGACAAAAATCTCTTCATGCTTACTTGTTTGGGAAGGACTTTATTTCACCTTCATTTATCAAACTTAGTTTGGCGGAGTAAGAAATTCTTGGCTGACATTTTGTTTGTTTAAAAATGTTAGATGGGCCCCCAATCTCTTCCAGCTTGTGAAGTTTCTGCTGAGAGGTCTGCTGTTATTCTGATGAGTCTCCCTTGGTAGGTCTTCTGTCCCTTCTTTCTGACTGTCTTTAGTTTTTTTTTTTTTCATTTGTGCTGACCTTGGATAGTCTAATGATTACATGCCTTGGCATTGTCATCTCATATAGTGAGCGTCTTGCGCAGATCTCTGAATTTCTCCCAAGATCAGACAAGATTAGGCACATTCAAGATGGTATGACCATAGGCAGAATTTCTTGTATCTGCATGTCAACCTCTCTAGTAAAATGGGGGATGTTTTCATGGATTAGGGCTGCAAATACTTTATCTGGAATGTTCCC
>NW_007215993.1:0-1398 GCF_000164805.1 Carlito syrichta
TGTTAAGTTACTCAGTGGTCTCAGTTTTTATGAATAATATATGGTCTGCAAGCTGTACTTTTACTTTTTAATTAGGTAGCATTGTTCTTTTGTTTCCATGTTTAGAACCCCCTTAAGCCTCTTTTGAGGGCTGGTCTGGAGGTGACAAAAATCTCTTCATGCTTACTTGTTTGGGAAGGACTTTATTTCACCTTCATTTATCAAACTTAGTTTGGCGGAGTAAGAAATTCTTGGCTGACATTTTGTTTGTTTAAAAATGTTAGATGGGCCCCCAATCTCTTCCAGCTTGTGAAGTTTCTGCTGAGAGGTCTGCTGTTATTCTGATGAGTCTCCCTTGGTAGGTCTTCTGTCCCTTCTTTCTGACTGTCTTTAGTTTTTTTTTTTTTCATTTGTGCTGACCTTGGATAGTCTAATGATTACATGCCTTGGCATTGTCATCTCATATAGTGAGCGTCTTGCGCAGATCTCTGAATTTCTCCCAAGATCAGACAAGATTAGGCACATTCAAGATGGTATGACCATAGGCAGAATTTCTTGTATCTGCATGTCAACCTCTCTAGTAAAATGGGGGATGTTTTCATGGATTAGGGCTGCAAATACTTTATCTGGAATGTTCCCATTTTCTCCTCTCTCTGGAGTGCTGATCAGACATAGATTTGGTCTCTTTACATAATTTCATACCCCTCTAAGACCTTATTCATTTTCAAAAATTCTTCTTTATTTTTGTCAGACTGGGTTGATTTGAGGGATTGGTCTTGAAGTTCTGAAATTATTTCTCTGCTTGGTCAAGTCTATTGTTAAGACTTGCAAATACATTTTGAAATTTCTCTAGCAAGTGCTTCAGTTCCAAGAATTCTGTGTGGTTCTTTCTTAGAGTGGACATGCCAGCTTTCAATTCTTGAACTGTTTTCCTGACTTCTCTGATTTGAGAGTCCACTTTTTCTTAGTTCCTGATAAGTTTCTTCACCATTTATATTCTGAATTCTATGCCTGTCATTTTGGACAGTTTGTTCTTTATGGGATCCATTGCTTTGGAGCTGTTGTGATCATGTGGGGGCAGCAGAACACTCTGGGTTTTTGTGTTGCCAGAGTTCTTGTACTGATTTCTTCCCATCTAAGGGTACTGATGCTTCACGTGTACTCTCTCTTTCTTTATAACCATAATTCTCTCCACTTGTCCCTAGCACTACCACTGCAATTAAAAATTATTAGCTTATTTAAAAAGAAAATGTATGATCTCAAAATTGATGTTTTTATTTTCTATATAATACTCTTTTTAAACTAGCCTAGTAGTTTAGTATTATATTAAATAGAAGTGGTCTCAGGAGACAGCTTTGGCTTTTACAGTAAGTCCCCTACAAATAAGTCTTCAAGTTACGTACTTTCAAAGATGCAAAT
>NW_007215994.1:0-528 GCF_000164805.1 Carlito syrichta
GGCTATGTCCTGGAGAAATCCATTTTTTATCTTGTTCCTAAACCCTAACACAATGATGAGAAAGTAGAGGCTATGTCTGGGAAAAATACATGCTCTAGATAAAGATTAACTTTGCCGACTTTGTCTTTTCAGAAATACAGACTCCTTACTTTTCAGAAACACAGACTCCTTAAGCATGACCAGTACCAGCCTATTGTAACTTGTCTTTTTTAGAAACCCAGACTTTTCAAGCATGACCAGTATCAGTCCATTGTATACTCAGTGCATGGTGACCAGGACCCCCCTCAGGGACTCCAAGACATCCACAAGTGGTCAACAAGGAAGTCACGGCAGTCACGTCTACCTGGCTGCAATATCTTCAGGGGAAAGGATTTAAGCCAGGGCTCGGGGGGCTAGGGTGCCACACTCAGCTGGAGTGTAGGCCCATTTCCTATCTGTGGGAAGTGAACCTTTCTTAAATAAATCTTTTCTTCTTTCACCTCTTTGTGTGTTGCACATCTTAGCATTACTCAGATCTCTGGTTACCAG
>NW_007215995.1:0-1120 GCF_000164805.1 Carlito syrichta
AGGGATCATCAGTTGCTGGGCACTGCTACAGGAGAGAAGGAAGGCAGAGGGTTGGGGGGGAAACACAACAACACAAAAGGTGGAGTGAGGGCCAGTTAGAAGCCTAAACTTCACCTGCATGTAGTCTACTTATGTAGTTAATCCTCACTTGAACCCCCATCTCTGTAATAAAATAAAAATATTTTAAAAAAGAAAACTGTAATGTATTAGCTATGCACCAAGTATGCTATGGGAAAGGTAGCTTTCCCCATGAAGTCTGTCAAGAAAAAAACTTATAAATTCCTATAGTTAGGCCATGAAGACTTCATATGGAAGTAGACCTTGATCTTGACTCCTCACTATAAATCACAGAAGCTTAATGAACTTCAAATAAGATAAATGCAAAGACATCCAAACCCAGGCACATAATAGTCAAAATCTTAAAAGAAAAATAAATGAGAAAATATTGAAAGCAGAAAAAAATATAAGAGAACCTAATAGGAGTGATAATTGACTTTTCATTAAAAAAAAAAATGAAGGCCAAACAAAAATATATTCAAAGTGTTGAAAGGAAAAAAACTGTCAACCAAGAATCTTATATTCAACAAAACTTCTTTAAAAAAAAAAAAATTCTTTCAAAAATGAAGGCAAAATAAAGATATTCCCAGATAAAAATAGGGAGAATTTGGTGCCAACAGAACTTCTTTCCAAAAGATATTAAAGGAAGTTCTTTAACATAAAAGCAAATTACACCAGACAACAATCTGAAGACACATGAAAAAAATGAGCATTATCAGAGGTAATTATATGGGTAATTATAAGAGAGAGACGGAATAATAGTATATTTATATTAATCTCTTACCTGATTTCAAAAGCAACTAAAAAAATAGTTCTTTTGAGGACTTTTTTCTTCCAGGGAAATAAAAACAAGCCACTCAGCATGAGATTGAGTGAATAAGGGAGGGTGGGGCACGGGGGCCATACCATTTTTGGTCAAAAACTGCTAAATCTTCAACGCAGTATGGGCAGGGGTGCTTGTAAATCACCCATCATGAAATGGGCAAAAGTGTGGAAAGAATCACTGCCACCCCCAAATCCACTGAATCTGAATACAGCCTTTCACAACAATGCTAGCTGATAC
>NW_007215996.1:0-848 GCF_000164805.1 Carlito syrichta
CTTAAGTAGATCATATGCTCTTCAAGGACAAGTTTTCTGGTTGCCCTACTTCCTCTGAGGGCTTCCTACACAGATTTCAGCAGATACATACCTGTTGAAGAGGATGTGGAAAGGCCCCTTTGATTTGATTTAGTTTTATCTGCCTGTAGTTACTTATGACATTTCTTGGCACCCACTTGGTTCTGGCCTGCAAACTTGATCTATAATTTAGACACTTTTAATGGATGCGGTTGGTGCACTGTCAAGGTTGTCTTGACTACTCACCTAGGGATCTTTTTAGCGCATCTTTTACCATAGTCTCCCTTGATTCTTCAGATGACCCAGGAAGTTTAATATTTCTTCTTCTTCCAATTTGAGCCTCCTAGGCAGTCTCCTCTGTGTAGAACTAGTTCCCAATTCTTTGTCATACCTTCAGTTACCATAGTTACTTCTTCAAATATGGTCATGGTTGTGCATTTTCTGAGTTACAAATTAGGACTCACGGTAAACATGGGCAGAGTGTTTTAAACCAGGACTGTTCAAAGAAATCCAAGGTATGTAGTCATAATTGAGTTCTACTGCAGGGGAAAGAAAAGCCAATGATCAGGCAGGATTGCCTGGGGGGTCCCTTAAAGAAATGATGGGTGTATAGCTGTGGAGCTGATTTCTGAAAGAGGGGGGTCCTTTGTGTCTCTCAAGAAGCTTTCTATGCTGATTTTGTTTGCAGCCACACCCCTCTGTTTCTGCCCCTCCTACTGCTGTCAAAGTCATCATTCTGAGTGACGGCACTATGGTTCCCTCATCACAGGCTGAAAGGTAAGGCCCGACTTACCAAGAATGACTGCTTGTTTTGATATCTTTGAAGTATG
>NW_007215997.1:0-665 GCF_000164805.1 Carlito syrichta
TTTTTTTTTTTTTAATTTTCGTGTTGTGCGGTACAAGTGAAGATTTAGTACATAAGTAAATTGCATGTAGGTGAAGTTTGGGCTTCTAGTTGGTGAGGTGTCTCTCCTCTGATAGTGGACCTGGTACCCAATGTGTGGTTGTGTGTTTCTTATCCCTCTTCCCCCCTTTCCTCCTTCCTTTCTCTAGCAGTGTCCAGAATCTGTTGGTCCCACCTTGTGCTCATGTGTCTAGTGATTAGGGCCTGCCTATGAGTGAGAACATACAGTATTCATACCATTATTCTGTGGTAATTTACTTAGAATGATGGTCTTCAGTTACAAAGGGCATGATTTTGTTCCTTTTTATAGTTGCATAGTATTTCATCATGTGTACGCACCACATTTTCTTTATCTAGTCCACTTTTGATGGGCATCTGGGTTTGTTCTATGTTTTTGCTATTGAGAACAGTAAGTACTGAAATGAACACATGTATGCAACTATATATTTAGTAGAGTGATTTATATTCTTCTGGGTATATACCTAGAAGTGGGATTGCTGGATGGTATGGTAGCTCAATTTTTAGTTCTTTGAGAAAACACAACATTGCTTTTCACAGAGTTTGAACTAGTTTACATTCTCACCAATAGTGTAGAAGCACTCCCTTTTCTCTGCAGCCTCACCAACA
>NW_007215998.1:0-690 GCF_000164805.1 Carlito syrichta
GGGTTAGATAGTTACAGACAGGGTTCAAGGTTTCATTTGTGGGGATAATGCTAGACAATATTCTTTAAAAAAAAAAAGTCTCAGGATATATAACGATTTTTGCTTTTTTGAGTTTTTCCCTGATTGTGGTATGTGATGTGCTTAGTCTTCCCAAATCCCAAATTTTATTGCCAACATTACTTCTACTTGTATGGTCAGGATTTTTTTTTTTTCTTTTTTAAGAATAGACAGGGGCCGGGCTCGGTGGCTCAGCCTGTAATCCTGCGCCTTTGGGAGGCTGAGGTGAGTGGATTGCCTGAGCCCGCGGGTTCGAGACCCGCCTGGGCAGCGAGACCTCATCTCTACAATAAATTAAAAAATCAGCTGGGCGTGGTAGCGCATGCCTGTAATTCTGGCTACTTGGAAGGCTGAGGCGGAAGGATCGCCGGAGTCCAGCAGGTCGAGGCTGCGGTGGCCGGGAGCGGCCACTGCACTCCAGTCTGGGCGACAGAGTGAGACTCCAACTCAAAAAAAAAGAATAGACAGGGTATTGCTGTGCTGCCCAGACTGGAGTATGCAGTGGCGCCATCATAAACTTACTATAACCTTGACCTCCTGAGCTCAAGGGATCCTCCCTACTCAGCCTCCAAGAGTGCTAGGATTATGGGCATAAGCCACCACACCCAGCCTAAGCTTTTTTAAAAAGCTCTG
>NW_007215999.1:0-862 GCF_000164805.1 Carlito syrichta
CATTCCATTCAATTCAATTTTATTCCATTACTCTCCATTCCATTCGATTCAATTCCATTCTAATCCATTCCTTTGTATTCAGTTCCATTCCACTCCATTCTATTCTTCTTCATTCCTTTGCATTCCATTCCATTCCTTTCCATTCTAGTCCTATCCACTCCTTTCCTTTCCATTCAATTTCAATCCATTCCACTCGTCTCCATTCAATTCCTCTCCATTCTATTCCTCTTCTTTCCATTCCATTCAATTCCTCTCCATTAATTCCATTCCATTCTCTTCGATTCTATTCCTCTCTATTCCATTCCATTCCTCTCCATTCCATTCCTCTCTTTCATATTTCTATCCATTCCATTGGATTCAAATCCATTCTTCTAAATTTATCTCCATTCCAATCCATTCCTATCCATCCCCTTCCTTCTTATTCCTTTGCACTCTTTTCTTCTCCATTCAGTTCCAGTCCAAACCATTCCTGTCAATTACATTCCTCTCCATTTCATCCTTCTCCAACCTATTCAAATCCATTCTTCTCCTTTCCATTCCAGTTCATTGCTCCTCTTCGCATTCCTTTCCATTTCAGTTCTCTAAATTCCATTACATCTCTTTGCATTCCTTTCCAATCCTTGTCATCCGATTACTGTGTATTTCCTTCAGTATTTCTTCATTTAATTTTCTCCATTACATTCCAATGCATTCCATTCATTGCATTTCATTCCTTTCCATTTCATTAGTCTCCATTCCATTCCATTTCTCTTCTTTCCATGCCATTGTATACCATTCCATTTCCTCTGACTCCATTCAATTCTTCTCCATTCCATTCCTCTCCATTCCACTCCTCTCCACTCCATTGTTTTCCACTCAATTC
>NW_007216000.1:0-820 GCF_000164805.1 Carlito syrichta
TATCAGCCACACAGCAAAATAAGCTTGTGAACATGTCATTGCAACTTCTAGGAAGGGAAATACTAAGAATGTTTCTGGGCATAATGGGCAGTAAAATATAAATTAATTTCATAATTATCAGTCTTTGCTAGAGCTATTAAACGCCATTGCTATTTCTTTTAAAAAAAATAAAATTTTCTTTTTCAAAAAAAATTTTTTTAAGAAGCCATTCCAATTTATCTCCCCAGTGCAGGATTCCTTGCTTCAGACACCTCCATTGCTCTGCTGTTATAAGAGCCCGGAGCACTGGCTACATTTGCTCATCTTCTGGGTGCTGCACTCTTGCACTCAAGGTCAATGCTGAAATAGGTGTGCAAGGTGTGCAAGTATCCTGGAAGGGCAGCAGAGGCCTTCCACACTGTTACTGAAATCCTATAATCCTCCCATGCTCCTAGACATCCACCGACAAAACAACTAAAACAAAAGTCCTTCTCATTCCTCTTTCAGTAAAAAAATCAAGTCTCTATGCATATTAGTCCACCCAAATATATTCTACTCCGATCTCTGACCTTCCTGTTCCATGAAGAGCCAAGTCTTTGAAAACACGAACAATGATTGTGTTATGCTATTGTCTGCCACAATTGTAAGATGATCCCCAACAAGCTCTCCCACACTCCAGCTTACACTATTTGCATAATTCCCAGGACTGTGGATATGATGGCTTTCACTCTTCTGACTATAAGGCACAGGTGACCATAGATAAGAAGATTATCTAGGTGGGCCTGACCTAAGAGCATGAGCCCTTTAAAAGCAGAGCGTTTTCTTCAGCTCACCAGAGTAG
>NW_007216001.1:0-790 GCF_000164805.1 Carlito syrichta
AGTTCCCTGGTGATTAATGAAATTGGGCACATTTTCATACGTGTATTGGCTATTTGGTTCTTCTCGTCTGTGAAGTACTTGTTCACCTCTTTTGCCCACTTTTCTTTCTGTTAGGGTGTTATTTTCTTTGAGTTGTAGGAGTTCTGTATATATTCACAAAATGAGTCCTTCACTGAATGTAGATATTGCAACTATTTCTCCCACTCTGAGATTTGTCTTTTCACTCTCTTAAGAGTGCTTTTGATGAACAGAAGTTTAAAGTAGTCTAGCTTTCATTCATGTTTTATGCTTTTTTTTAACTTCTCATTTAAGAAATATTTGTCTACTTTAAGGATATTTTATCTTCTAAGTTTTTGTCTCAAAGTGTTTTTGTTTTACATTTTGGTTTTAAATTTTTGGTCTGTATTTTCATGCTAGGCAATTTTGCAGTGCTTTTTGGATTCTAGAATCTATCTGGAGGCAAAGGAGGTAGGCTTAGGTAAATGACCATATTTCCATACTTTCTACAAAATATCCCCTTACGAAAACTGTGTTTAGTGTTTATCCATGTTTACCTGAAAGTGCAGCTTTAATGTACTGCTTTGTTTTGTTTGTTTGTTCATTTTCATATTAGTTTACTGGAATATTCAGGGAGGAATTTCTGGGGAGAAGAAATAAATGTGCTTTTCAGTATTTTTAACAATACTAGCGTTCATAAATATGTTTATGCATGCAATATAAAATTTTGCATGTATTCACAGATATAATCCCAGTTACCTCATTTGAGCATAATTCATTTTGTAAAAGCTTA
>NW_007216002.1:0-788 GCF_000164805.1 Carlito syrichta
CTGCGACAGCCACACCAGAAGACCTCTGCCCTTGCCCGTGAATTCTGAATCCCGTTCCCTTACCCCTGAGAAGATGGAGAAGGCGAAGATGTTCCCGGAGACAGATCCAGTTCCCTTCCACCTGCAGGTCAGGGAAGGGGAGGAGGAGGCAGAAAGCAGATTGGCTGCCCCCATGCAAGTTCTTGGAGCCCCCAAGCCCAGCAGTGATGGGGAAGGGGTCACCCAGGAATCAGATAAGAGATTAGAGTTCTAAACCTGACTGGGGAATTTCCACAAGGAAAGGAATCTGAAAGCTCTGAAGCCTGCCCAAGCTCTTGTGAAACTATGAGAAAGGGAGAGTTAACAGAACCTGGATCATTCTTTCATCCACCAACTGTACTTGCACCCACTATGTGGTGGACACTGCCAGGTGCAGAGGTCTCTACCCTCACCAAGGAGCAGGAGAGACAGATGATGAAAAATAAGCACACACTACAGGGCCACGGAAAGTGTTATGAAGGACTAGGAAGGGCACAGAGGGAGGCAGTCACCTCTCTGGAAGCGCAGGGGACGGAGACACTGAGCAAGGGCTTGAGTGAGGAGTTCTTGTGCCTGCGTGGAGAAGACCAATTTGGGTGGACATCTGTGTTTTCTCTGTGCTTCCCACTGGAGGTGGCTTAGCCCACCTGGTGGGATCTCTCTGAGTATGTCAAAGCTGGCTGATAATTTGAATCTCAATTAGATTCCCAAATCCAACCCTGAGATTTTATCCAGTTGTATGGGGAAAGGGGCCAGGAACCTTTCCCAAC
>NW_007216003.1:0-582 GCF_000164805.1 Carlito syrichta
CAGGTGCAGAGGTCTCTACCCTCACCAAGGAGCAGGAGAGACAGATGATGAAAAATAAGCACACACTACAGGGCCACGGAAAGTGTTATGAAGGACTAGGAAGGGCACAGAGGGAGGCAGTCACCTCTCTGGAAGCGCAGGGGACGGAGACACTGAGCAAGGGCTTGAGTGAGGAGTTCTTGTGCCTGCGTGGAGAAGACCAATTTGGGTGGACATCTGTGTTTTCTCTGTGCTTCCCACTGGAGGTGGCTTAGCCCACCTGGTGGGATCTCTCTGAGTATGTCAAAGCTGGCTGATAATTTGAATCTCAATTAGATTCCCAAATCCAACCCTGAGATTTTATCCAGTTGTATGGGGAAAGGGGCCAGGAACCTTTCCCAACACTCTTCATCTGAGTCTGATCATCTAAAAATCTGAGGGTTGGGCATAGTGGCTCATGCCTATAATCCCAGCACTTTGGGAGGCCAAGGTGAGAGAGGATTGCCTGAGCCCACAGGTTTGAGACCAGCCTGGGCAGTGAGACCTCATCTCTAAAAAATAAATAAATAAATAAATAAGTAAATAAAAATAAAAGTCTGAAGG
>NW_007216004.1:0-645 GCF_000164805.1 Carlito syrichta
TTTCTGAATCATGCTTAAGTGTCTAGTTCTATTTAGACAGATACAATCTCTTCAATCTGCATGTGCATCCTTGGTAATCAGTTGAATTTTTTAACCTTACTGATTCTCTTTTAAGCTGTTGATTTCCCTTCATGTTTGTTGTTTGTTTCTATTTACAAGGAAAGGAATAGCATGATTAATTTGGGCTAGTATTGTGGGATATGCTTCTTCCATAGCTGAGTTGATCTGTTTTCGCATCAAATACCACTAACATTCTCATCTTAAAAGATACAGGATGGCCTTTGCTATTGAACATACCACCCACATGAAAAAGTTCAGCATTCCCAAGGTGCTATGGCTGGAATGTTTGAGACCGGCCCGGGCCACATCACTAGACCTTGTCTCTATAAAAAAATTTAAAAAGTTAACCAGGTGTGATGGCATGTGCCAGTAGTGTGCCAGTAGACCCAGCTGCTTGGTGTGTATTGGAAGGTGGGACCTTTTGGAGGTGATTAGGCCTTGAGGGTTCATCTCTGGTAAGTGAGATTAAGTGCTTCATGAAGGGAGTTTGTCCCTTTTTGCCCGTCCTCCTTCTGACATGTAAGAACAGAGCACTCTTCCCCTCTTGAGGACAAAATATTCAAGGCACCATTTTGGAAGTAGAGA
>NW_007216005.1:0-717 GCF_000164805.1 Carlito syrichta
CTACCCCTTCTCCCTGCCTGTCTCCAAGTATAAACATATCCCTTTTTTTCAGGGTCTGAATTTATATCTTTCTTCTTTCTCTAGACAAATGCAACCTCTTCCTCCCTGTTGTTAAAACCTTCTCTGAAGCCTACAAATCTCTCCCATTCTTGATCCAACATCTCTACAATTATCCCTTTGATCTTCCTTTTACAGACAAGCTTCTGGAAAGATCAGTTCAACTGGTTTCCTCACTCCCATGAAGACTTAAACTTATTCTACTGGGACTCTTCCTCACCCATACTAGAGAAACAAACAGCATCTGTAAGAACTTACACAAATTTGCAAACTAATCTTCTCCAATAGTTCAATATTTTCTGAATAATTTGGGTGCTTTTCTTACTAACTTTACTTAGTTGACAATAATATCAGAATAAAATGTTATGTTTCAATGTTTTGCAAAAAAATGGAACAACAAGCTATAGTGTATGGTGATATGGTAAAACAACGGGAATTTTGTTAACATAGATCTAGCGTCAATGTATTCATAAAGAATAATTTTGTTTTGGGCCTGGATTCTTCACACAGTATGAAATCCATTAAAATAAGTGATATCATATCTAAAAATTTGTCTCCAAATTATAAACATTTTAAGACAGAATATGTTTTAAAGCACCTTAATATTTAGCTAATTGATAATTGGGCTATTACATTTGAATGGATGCAGATTTGTTCTGT
>NW_007216006.1:0-787 GCF_000164805.1 Carlito syrichta
ACATCTCTACAATTATCCCTTTGATCTTCCTTTTACAGACAAGCTTCTGGAAAGATCAGTTCAACTGGTTTCCTCACTCCCATGAAGACTTAAACTTATTCTACTGGGACTCTTCCTCACCCATACTAGAGAAACAAACAGCATCTGTAAGAACTTACACAAATTTGCAAACTAATCTTCTCCAATAGTTCAATATTTTCTGAATAATTTGGGTGCTTTTCTTACTAACTTTACTTAGTTGACAATAATATCAGAATAAAATGTTATGTTTCAATGTTTTGCAAAAAAATGGAACAACAAGCTATAGTGTATGGTGATATGGTAAAACAACGGGAATTTTGTTAACATAGATCTAGCGTCAATGTATTCATAAAGAATAATTTTGTTTTGGGCCTGGATTCTTCACACAGTATGAAATCCATTAAAATAAGTGATATCATATCTAAAAATTTGTCTCCAAATTATAAACATTTTAAGACAGAATATGTTTTAAAGCACCTTAATATTTAGCTAATTGATAATTGGGCTATTACATTTGAATGGATGCAGATTTGTTCTGTCATCAAAAAGTTAATCTACAGAGAAATAGGCACTCATAAAATGTTGAAAATATTCAAAACTCATACAAATAAACATATTTGAAATCACTGCAACTTTGGAGTGAATCTTTGTGATCAACTGTCATCGGGAAATTATAAAAATATGTTAAGAAAAACATAGTAGCAAACTTACTATTGAAAAAATTGTATTGATTGAAGCATATTTATCATGAAAATGACATAATTTT
>NW_007216007.1:0-430 GCF_000164805.1 Carlito syrichta
GGGTGGTGGAGGCTTTGTTGAAGATGAGTTGGTTGAAAAATTGAGGTTTTGCTTCTGGGACCTCAGTTCTATTCCATTGGTCTATATGCCTGTTCTTGTACCGATACCAGGCTGTTTTGATTATTGTAGCTTTATAGTATAGTTTAAAGTCTGAGAGTGTGCTTTGTTTTTGTTTTGTTTTGTTTTGTTTTGGCTATTCTTGGTCATTTATGTTTCCATATGAATTCTTATATTGTTTTTTATAGGTCTGAGAAGAATTTTGCTGGTAATTTGATGGGTATTGCATTAGATCTGTAGATTGCCTTAGCTAAAATGGACGTCTTAACAATGTTGGTTCTTCCAATCCATGAGCATGGAATATTTTTTCATGTATTTGTGTCATCTTTGATTTCTTTGAGAAGTGTTTTGTAGTTTTCATTGTAAAGGTCTT
>NW_007216008.1:0-734 GCF_000164805.1 Carlito syrichta
TCTGTAGATTGCCTTAGCTAAAATGGACGTCTTAACAATGTTGGTTCTTCCAATCCATGAGCATGGAATATTTTTTCATGTATTTGTGTCATCTTGATTTCTTTGAGAAGTGTTTTGTAGTTTTCATTGTAAAGGTCTTTTGCATCTCTGGTTAGGAAGATGCCAAGGTATTTCATTTTGTGTGTGTGGCTATTATAAATGGAATTGTGCTTTGTATTTGGGTTTCTGTTTGTTTATTATCGGTGTGTAGAAATACGATTGTCTTTTGCACATTTATATTATACCCTGAGACTTGCCAAAGTCCTGTATCAGGGCCAGAAGGTTTGGGGCAGATTCTTTTGGGTTTTCAAGGTATACAATCATGTCATCTGCAAATAGAGATAACTTCACTTCCTCTTTTCCTATCAGGATACCCCTGATCACCTTCTCTTCTCTGAGTGCTCTAACCAGGACTTCCAAAACTATTTTGAACAGAAGGGGCAAGAGTGGGCATCCTTGTTTTGTTCCAGTTTTCAGGGGAAATAGTTCCAATTGTGGTCTGTTTAGGAGTATGCTGGCTGTGGGTTTCTTGTAGATGGCTTTTCCTATTTTGAGATATGTTCCATGTACGCCTAGATATTCGAGGGTTTTTATCAAGAAGGGGTGCTGGATTTTATCAAAAGTTTATTCTGCATCTAATGACATAATCCTGTGGTTTTTGTTTTGACATCTTTTGAGGTATTTAATTACATTTA
>NW_007216009.1:0-1670 GCF_000164805.1 Carlito syrichta
TACTTAGATGATTTCTTGTGTTACAACAGGAAAGATGCAGTCATCAGGACAAGGGCTTGAAACATCGTCAGGACAAGGGCTCAAAGTAACCATATCTAGGACATGGTGAGCCTCTTTCCACAAGTGGCTGGTCAATGTGTATTTACTAAGAACTGGGCAAGAAGGGCCTGCTGTCTTCCAGGCATTCCTTCTACCACAGCTTGCCATGTTCCCACTGAGTGCCACTGCCATGGTAGGCATTGGGAAGGATACCACCATGAACAATACCAGTCCCTGCCACTAAGAATTATGAAGTAAATGAGGAGGGGGCAACGACACTTATAATTCCAAGTTCAGAGGACAGATTTCAGCAACCAATGGGTAACGTCATATGAAGCATTTGGGTTTAGCATATAAAACAGGCATACAAGAAGCAGGGAAGTCAGCTGTCAGGCTGTTAATAATCCTAATCAGACATAACAAAGTCTGAACCAGGGGACTAGGTAGGGGATGGGAAGACTGAGACAGCAGTAAGGAATAATAGTATTTTCACCGTAGAAACTAGGAATCCTGTCATGGTCCTGTCAGCCCTCCTCCCAACAAAAGTATCAGACCTTTAGGCATGTGCAGTAACTCCCTCCACTAGCCTAGGGGACCTATCACAGGTGCCAAATTTAATGAATCCAGGGATGAAGTAAAGGCAATCAGGGAGAAGGGAACCATGGGCTTACTTTCATGTAGAGAGCCATGACAGACATCCTGCACCTGTTTCCTAGCCAGTTGGTGGCTCTGCTCCCCTTCGATCTCTGCCCTCAATGTGTCCCATGTTCCTCTTTAGCTCAGAAGAAGACTCAGAGTGAGACTAATAGGTATAGCACAACTCCTTAACCAGACCAGTTGGGCTTTTGCATCCATTTTGGGAATCTGATTTTCAATAACCCTGTCCACTAGGCCTACCACTTCTCTATTATTATTTTATTATTATTATTAATCATCATCATCATTACTATTTTGCAGAGATGACGACTTGCTATGCTGCCGAGGCTGGTCTTGAATTACAGGGCTCAAGCAATCCTCCTGCCTCAGTCTCCCAAAGTGCTAGGATAACAGGAATGAGCCACCACACCCAGCCTTCATTTCTCTGGTTTTAAGATACACTCCTCATCTTTCCTCTGCTCCCTCACTCCTACAAAACCTTGAACATATTCAGACTTCACTCAGTTTCCAATTGCATATATGTGCATCTATAGCTGGGGGTGAGGAAACTGAGAAAAGACTCAAGAAAATTAGAAGAGAACGGAAATCACCAAGAGATCAAAGGTCAGGTAGTTTGAAGTAAACCACAGCATGGCTCTAACTCTTTCAGCTCTCTAAACGCGCTAGAAATTGAGTCAGGGCAGGGCTCGGTGGCTCAGCCTGTAATTCCAGCACTTTGAAAGCTGAGGCAAGTGAATTGCCTAAGCCCATGGGTTTAAGACCAGCCCGTGAAACTTGGTGAGAACTCATTTCTACAATAAAAAATCAAAAATTAATCAGGCATGGTAGCACACACCTGTAGTTCAAGCTACTTGGAAAACTGAGGCAGAAGGATCGCCGGTGCCCAGTAGGTTGACGCTAGAGTGGCTGTGAATGTACCACTGTACTCCAGCCTTGGCAATAGAGTGAGACTCCGACTCAAAAAAAAAAAAAAA
>NW_007216010.1:0-583 GCF_000164805.1 Carlito syrichta
AATTTATGGTATCCTTTTTTCATCAATTCATTTACTCTATAAAATTATATTTAGCAGTCACTATGTGCCAACAGTGGTAACATAAAACACAAACTATATAAAAAAGAAATAAATCATGATCCATAACCTCAACTCTCTTTCAAGTGGAAGAGAAAATTTTTAGTTATTAAAATTTATATTTATTTATCTTTAGGTAAACTATATATGATATTTAGGTAGTTAAGTGATCATCATATCCACATTTCAGATAAATTAACGTGTAGAAGATATTTGAATGAAGCATGACTAGATGCAGGGAGATGAATTAGAATGCTGTTAAAAATTATGAAAACCTGAACTAAGACACTAACAGAGGGTGAGGAACTAAGTAGAAAGTTACAATCCATTTTTAGAATACAGTATTGACAGGACTTTATGACTAAATAGATGTAGGTGGTGTGAGAGGGGGAGGAATCAAGAATAACTCCCAGTTTTCTAACTTGAACAACTACATGGATGGTGGTTACAGTTAGAGAGTTCAGTTAAGGACAACTTTGAGACATATTGGTAAATTATGATTAGCTGCTAGTTGATGTCATGGAAA
>NW_007216011.1:0-782 GCF_000164805.1 Carlito syrichta
TATATTTCTGGTTAACATAAATGATTTTTCATTCTAAGAAGTTTTTCTGGAGACAAACATTCCCTGTGTAGTAGATAATGCCTGGTAGCCTTTAGTAGCAGACAAAGTCTATATTAGGAAATCCTGATCTTACAAGTATATTTGAATGCTCGGAATGCATAATATATATTAGGAGGTTGTTACTATATTATATTTCTTATATTTACAAAATAATTACTAGATAACTAGCTCAGATCATAGAGAAATAATATCTAGAGGTTAGAAATGAAAATTAGTAAAAGGATAAGAAAACTTAAAACTTATGTCAGAACACTGGTAATTATGTAAATGGTTGAGTAAATCAGGATGAAGTATCATCCCAAAATGTACCTGCAGAATCTACCCAAACAAGTAGAGATTCGTCCACTGCTTCAGAAATCATGACTTCTTTTATTTTAAACATAATTATTGATTGGTCTAATATATATTACTTTATCTAGGACCATTACAGATTAATCTGAATAGCTATAGTCTCAATCTGAATATCTTTGTCCCAGGAATTTTTAAGATGGTCAACCCCGCACTCTGCCATAAAACATACTAGCTGTCTGGGAGTTACCAGTGCCTCGGGAATGTCACCTTGTCCTCCATGTGCTGGTCAAGTGGTGGGTTAGTGACACTCCACACACATTCATCATTTTTTTTTTGGTAGAGCAATGAGTTCAGCAATCATTCTAACAGCATTTGCTATAGCAGCAGCATTATTCATCCCTACCAAAAATATGAATATTAAATGAAGGGAA
>NW_007216012.1:0-686 GCF_000164805.1 Carlito syrichta
ACCAAAAATATGAATATTAAATGAAGGGAAACAAACTCTAATGGCTGTCTTTAATGTTCTGAAGACCCAGGAGTTCTCTGCGAACTTGACATTTTCTTGGTTTACATCTGGTCCTAAGGATTCCAGATAAGATGCTTTAATGTGTGAAAGTTCTCAGGCATTTCCTCATAGATAAATAGCATAAAATTATATGATGGAAAAAGAAGAACATCATCACTAGTAGCTGGGTAATAATTGTGCTGGTTCCCAGTTGACAATGGGAGCCACTGCACAAGTGTCAAACATTCTGGATGCAAGGAATCCAACTAACCATTACAAATTGGATTTGAGAATACCACAAAAATGGCAAACCAGCAAGTTGCTTCTGTGCCTCGGCGACATTTACTCCCTCTCATTCCCCTCTCTTAGCTTTTGATGAATTCTTTTGAGAATATCAGATGGAATATTTTTCTAGGTGGATTAAAGAAAGTATGTGTCTATAATTTTAAACAATATACAATGGTGACATCATTAAGACAATATCGATGATGATGTAAATTAACACCTCTGATAGTCTGCAGCAGATGCAGTGATAAAGGGGTTAACCAATATGTTAGGAAAAAATGCACCCTGAAATATTAAGATAAAAAGAGAATCCATTCTTTTTCTTATATTTTTAAATGTATCACATGATCTTAAATTATATT
>NW_007216013.1:0-4102 GCF_000164805.1 Carlito syrichta
ACTCTCTTTCAAGTGGAAGAGAAAATTTTTAGTTATTAAAATTTATATTTATTTATCTTTAGGTAAACTATATATGATATTTAGGTAGTTAAGTGATCATCATATCCACATTTCAGATAAATTAACGTGTAGAAGATATGTGAATGAAGCATGACTAGATGCAGGGAGATGAATTAGAATGCTGTTAAAAATTATGAAAACCTGAACTAAGACACTAACAGAGGGTGAGGAACTAAGTAGAAAGTTACAATCCATTTTTAGAATACAGTATTGACAGGACTTTATGACTAAATAGATGTAGGTGGTGTGAGAGGGGGAGGAATCAAGAATAACTCCCAGTTTTCTAACTTGAACAACTACATGGATGGTGGTTACAGTTAGAGAGTTCAGTTAAGGACAACTTGAGACATATTGGTAAATTATGATTAGCTGCTAGTTGATGTCATGGAAATCCTGAAGGGGTGATGGATTTAAAAGGAAGTCAAAGAAAAAAACCCAAGACTATCAATATTTTAAATGGTGGGCAGAGAAGGAGTTGCTCAGTAGGGGATTTAAATGAGTAAACAGAAAAAAAAGTTTTATGGAAGCCATAGAAGATATTTTATGTCCCATGACTGATTGTGTCTACCTATAGTGACAGATTCAACATGATTATTTCATTAGCTTTAATAACACTGTTTATATGGTTGTTTTAGAGTAAGCATTTTCAGAGCAAATTATAAAAATTATCAGAGATTAGGTTGATAACCCTCTTGAAGTTAAAATACATATAACAAGTCAGGCTCGGTGGCTCAGCCTGTAATCCCGCGCCTTTGGGAGGCTGAGGTGAGTGGATTGCCTGAGCCCGCGGGTTCGAGACCCGCCTGGGCAGCGAGACCTCATCTCTACAATAAATCAAAAAATCAGCCGGGCGTGTAGCGCATGCCAGTAATTCCAGCTACTCGGAAGGCTGAGGCGGAAGGATCGCCGGAGCCCAGCAGCGAGGCTGCGGTGGCCGGGAGCAGCTACTGCACTCCAGTTTGGGCGACAGAGTGAGATTCCAACTCAAAAAAAATAAAAATAAAAATAAAATAAAATACATATAACATATATTTTATTGTTATTAACTGGCCATCCTAAAACAAAAATTCCCCTAAAATGAAAATATATTGTAAAGTTATTTTCTTCAGTCCTTCAAATGTACTCATTTCAATGTGTTGTCACTATTTTGATTACTAAAGCAAGTTACTATATATTACTTAATATAATTTCTGAGAGAGATGCAGTAGTGTTATAACGACATGAAAATGTGCTACAAACAGATAAAAACATGTGTCCAGCAATTAGAAAATCCCAGGCTACTGCGTAAGGTTACATGAGTTGTTCTTTTCAGAGCTTACACAGTAGCCGGGGATTTTCTAATTGCTGGACACATGCTAATACATCTTCGGATATAATGAAGATATACATAGATTATAGAATGAATTGAAGTCCAATGTTTTAAAGAACATATTATGTCTGTATAAATAGCAGTTAGTATTGTTTTGTTATCAGGTGTTTCGTCCAAGTACTTCTCAACCTAGAATTGCTTACAGAATTTTCTTATCATTTCCTAAGGTGAGGAAAACTTTGAAAGGGTTAACTGTTTGCCCAAAATCATTAGCCAGGAAATTGGCAGAACCAGGATTTCAAAATGAGATGTTTTTATAATCTCTCTCTTTATATCTCTGATACTTAACGACTTTAAAAGTAAATACATAAAATGAAAACGTCAATATATGTCTTTACATATTTTTATATTATACTATAATAATACTTATAAATTTAGTAGAAAGAAACAAATTACCTATTTTATAAGTCCAGATAACTTATATCACAAATATAAAATAGTCTTTTGAGGAGATTCACAATGAATAATAATTTTTCATACATAATCAAAAATTGGAACTTGAAGAGTAGAAAATTCTGTGTAAAAAGTACTTGAGAAGTTGCTATATCAGCAGATAGGCTCTCCTTTATTTTTACAGTTTCTACCTGTCATTTGCTCTGTAATAACATGAACAAATACCTCATACTAAGGTTATTATGAAACCAAAAGCTATCCTGTTACCATATTTAGCATTATAACCAAAATTACAACTTCACAAATTTTAACTAGAGGAAAATTACAGGTTCTACCAAATGTAGCAGATGCATAGAAGAAGTATAGCAGCTGTTAGAAATCCTAAATATTATACCTTATGAAATTATATTTCTGGTTAACATAAATGATTTTTCATTCTAAGAAGTTTTTCTGGAGACAAACATTCCCTGTGTAGTAGATAATGCCTGGTAGCCTTTAGTAGCAGACAAAGTCTATATTAGGAAATCCTGATCTTACAAGTATATTTGAATGCTCGGAATGCATAATATATATTAGGAGGTTGTTACTATATTATATTTCTTATATTTACAAAATAATTACTAGATAACTAGCTCAGATCATAGAGAAATAATATCTAGAGGTTAGAAATGAAAATTAGTAAAAGGATAAGAAAACTTAAAACTTATGTCAGAACACTGGTAATTATGTAAATGGTTGAGTAAATCAGGATGAAGTATCATCCCAAAATGTACCTGCAGAATCTACCCAAACAAGTAGAGATTCGTCCACTGCTTCAGAAATCATGACTTCTTTTATTTTAAACATAATTATTGATTGGTCTAATATATATTACTTTATCTAGGACCATTACAGATTAATCTGAATAGCTATAGTCTCAATCTGAATATCTTTGTCCCAGGAATTTTTAAGATGGTCAACCCCGCACTCTGCCATAAAACATACTAGCTGTCTGGGAGTTACCAGTGCCTCGGGAATGTCACCTTGTCCTCCATGTGCTGGTCAAGTGGTGGGTTAGTGACACTCCACACACATTCATCATTTTTTTTTTGGTAGAGCAATGAGTTCAGCAATCATTCTAACAGCATTTGCTATAGCAGCAGCATTATTCATCCCTACCAAAAATATGAATATTAAATGAAGGGAAACAAACTCTAATGGCTGTCTTTAATGTTCTGAAGACCCAGGAGTTCTCTGCGAACTTGACATTTTCTTGGTTTACATCTGGTCCTAAGGATTCCAGATAAGATGCTTTAATGTGTGAAAGTTCTCAGGCATTTCCTCATAGATAAATAGCATAAAATTATATGATGGAAAAAGAAGAACATCATCACTAGTAGCTGGGTAATAATTGTGCTGGTTCCCAGTTGACAATGGGAGCCACTGCACAAGTGTCAAACATTCTGGATGCAAGGAATCCAACTAACCATTACAAATTGGATTTGAGAATACCACAAAAATGGCAAACCAGCAAGTTGCTTCTGTGCCTCGGCGACATTACTCCTCTCATTCCCTCTCTAGCTTTTGATGAATCTTTGAGAATATCAGATGGAATATTTTCTAGGTGGATTAAAGAAAGTATGTGTCTATAATTTTAAACAATATACAATGGTGACATCATTAAGACAATATCGATGATGATGTAAATTAACACCTCTGATAGTCTGCAGCAGATGCAGTGATAAAGGGGTTAACCAATATGTTAGGAAAAAATGCACCCTGAAATATTAAGATAAAAAGAGAATCCATTCTTTTTCTTATATTTTTAAATGTATCACATGATCTTAAATTATATTACACATCAGTTCAACCTAGCAAACATTCATTAAACAACTATCACATACATCAAAGAGACAAAGAGGAGAAGACCTAGACCATGCTTTCAAGAAACATATAATCCTTTGGAAGAGACATATAAGCTACTAATGATAAGACAATATAAACATTTTAGTTATTTTAGATTTAAAAATATTGCAATAGGATAAGAAGCAGATCATTTGACAAACACAATGAAACATTGATAATAAGGATTAGTGTTTTTTGGACCATAGAGACACTCAAGGTATGTCAGTGGATAGGCAGAAGAAGACAGAAAATGACAATACATGATTATACAACTCTGACTGAGAACTATGGAGGTCAGACAAAAATGGTTCCTGATCATGGTCCACCAGAGCAAATAGTTCAGGAATGAATCAAACTTGTTATAAAAGATTTTCTGAGATGTGATAAGCTAATGCT
>NW_007216014.1:0-695 GCF_000164805.1 Carlito syrichta
CCCTGAAATATTAAGATAAAAAGAGAATCCATTCTTTTTCTTATATTTTTAAATGTATCACATGATCTTAAATTATATTACACATCAGTTCAACCTAGCAAACATTCATTAAACAACTATCACATACATCAAAGAGACAAAGAGGAGAAGACCTAGACCATGCTTTCAAGAAACATATAATCCTTTGGAAGAGACATATAAGCTACTAATGATAAGACAATATAAACATTTTAGTTATTTTAGATTTAAAAATATTGCAATAGGATAAGAAGCAGATCATTTGACAAACACAATGAAACATTGATAATAAGGATTAGTGTTTTTTGGACCATAGAGACACTCAAGGTATGTCAGTGGATAGGCAGAAGAAGACAGAAAATGACAATACATGATTATACAACTCTGACTGAGAACTATGGAGGTCAGACAAAAATGGTTCCTGATCATGGTCCACCAGAGCAAATAGTTCAGGAATGAATCAAACTTGTTATAAAAGATTTTCTGAGATGTGATAAGCTAATGCTTGAATGTGAACCAGCAGTGACTTTATGGGTATTAAGACTCCACCAAGATGCCCAAAGGAGCCTTTATGCTAACTATATTGTTATTGTAAATAATAGAAACTATTTAGTGAATGTCAAAAGTTGTTTGTATATTCAATAGTATTTATTGTAGATCTATTTTGCATATTTCAC
>NW_007216015.1:0-650 GCF_000164805.1 Carlito syrichta
TAACATAGTTATAATCATTTGATTTTTCTCCTTGGTAGGACCTGTACCGTATCTATGCATCTAACATCATGTCTGAGTTCTCAAAGATATACAAAGGCAGATACCAGCCAAATAGTCAATTATTTTTAACTTTTGAGAAAAATTTGACTGCAGATCACTGCTTCTTCCTACTCTATGCAGATGATCAAGGTAGAATAACATAGAAGAACCCTTCATACTCACTAGCCACTCTCTCCTTAAAGTCCCTAACCAGTCAATGCTTCTCTTTCTGTCCCCTGGGCTCCACAAAACTGGACCCTTCTGGCCCTAGAACCAAATAGGGTTTCATAAGTAGAAATCATTCTAGTCGAAATAGTACTTCACCAAATCTTACAATCAAAAACACCACAGCAGAAGGCACATGGGGACTAAGAAAGAGAAGATAATTGTAAATCCCTTTACTTCTTCCACTAACAGATCCCTTTACTCCAGTCTGTGGCACTGTTTCAAACTGCCTCATTATGAATCCTAAATTATGCAAAGGGCCTCTCCATTAAGAGGTTGGGGAGAAAAAGGAGGAGGGGAAGTATGGAAATGAAGCTAACAACGAAATGATTAGTTTTCACAAGATGGTACACTGGCCAGTCAAAAAATTTTTTTTTTTTTTTTTT
>NW_007216016.1:0-715 GCF_000164805.1 Carlito syrichta
CCAGCTAAGAAAGTCCTAAGAAGACCGCCCAAAATTTTGCCTGTCCTACATAAAGTAGGATAAAATAGAGTCTCATTGTAATTCCTAATTATTATTCAATTCAATAAAATCATCTGTTGAATAAATCAAAAATATTTTTTAAACAAAAGTAATTTATTTTATAAGTAATCTTTCTTATCAAATATCAATACAACGATTATAATACATAAGTAAAATAATGCTCTGTAGTATCAGAAACATCTTGTTTGGATTCCAGGTGCATACTATGCAATTTATACTTTAGGCTTTAGTTTCCCCATCTCTAAAATGAGTGTAATAATTTTCTTGTAGGATTATTATAAGCATCAAAATAAGTAATGATTCACATTTTCTGTCATTGCCAGAACATGGGTGATATTATAAACACGGGAGCCATTATTTTAAAAAATAAGTTGAGGATATATACTTAACTTAAATAATTTGGACTTGTTAATATCAAATGACATCATTTTCTTATTAAATTACATTTTGTTATCATTCACTATCTTTAATTTATACAACTTAATATTCATTTTTGAATGATTGACCTAGAAAGTCACTAACTCAACTTACTAAATCCATTTGCTTAAAATATACGTAAACTCCTTCAGTAAATTAAATAAGTATATGAAATGTTTCAAATATTATCTAAACAAATTCAAGATTAGCCGATTTATACCACATTAACTAATCACAT
>NW_007216017.1:0-714 GCF_000164805.1 Carlito syrichta
TCACTATCTTTAATTTATACAACTTAATATTCATTTTGAATGATTGACCTAGAAAGTCACTAACTCAACTTACTAAATCCATTTGCTTAAAATATACGTAAACTCCTTCAGTAAATTAAATAAGTATATGAAATGTTTCAAATATTATCTAAACAAATTCAAGATTAGGCCGATTTATACCACATTAACTAATCACATTACAAAAAATTTTAGCTTTCGACTAATTTAAGATATTTTTGTATATTTTTCATTTTAAACAATCATTCATCACAGATAAAGTAGTTTTTAAAAGGTTAAACAAAATGAAGGAAAAAACTATTCCTTATCTTGCACTTTTAAGAGAAATAAACTTTGTAAGATTTTCTAGTTATTCTCATAGAGTAGTTAATTTAAATATGTCTGTATATAGCTTATGCAAAAAGTTATTTATGTGAAATATTACTATTTTGCATGATCTATAACACTTTTATATCATGGCTATCTTACTATGTCAATACTTATAATTCCACAGCTCTTTTAATTTTTTCTTGACCTTCCTCTAAATATGAAAAAGTAATTTAATGGAGTCATTTTAATGCTCTAAATGTATAAGAATTGTAATTTTTATAATAATTTTTTCATTTGTTAGAATGAGCAATTCATATTTAAAACATTAATAAATACGGGTGGTTTATGTTTTCATGTATATATTTAAACTACAGGCACACTTTGAAG
>NW_007216018.1:0-691 GCF_000164805.1 Carlito syrichta
TTATTTCCAAAGCACCACAATAAAGCAAATATTGCAATACAGTGAGTCACACAATTTGTTTGGTTTCCCAGTTCATATTAGTTACATTTACACTATTCTGTAGTCTTTTAAGTGTATGATGACATTGTGTCAAAAAGCAATATACGTGCCATAACTTTAAAACACTTTGTTGCCCCAAAATACTAATGACCACCTGAGCCTTCAGTAGTTCTTATCTTTTTAGTGGCAGAGGGTCCTGCCTCATTGTTGATGGTGCTGACAGATCCAGGTAGTGGCTGCTGAGGCTGGAATGGCTGTGGCAATTTCTTAAAAGAAGGCAGCAATAAAGATTGCCACATCGATTGTTACTTACGTGAAAGATTTGTCTATAGCATGTGATGCTGTTTGACAACATTCAACTCACTGTAGAACCTCTTTCAAAGAGCAGAGTCAGCCGGGCTCGGTGGCTCAGCCTGTAATCCCACACCTTTGGGAGGCTGAGGTGAGTGGATTGCCTGAGCCTGTGGGTTCGAGACCCACCTGGGCAGCAAGACCTGATCGCTACAATAAATCCAAAAATCAGCCGGGCATGGTAGCGCATGCCTGTAATTCCGGCTACTCGGAAGGCTGAGGTGGAATGATCGCCGGAGCCTGGCAGATCGAGGCTGCGTTGACCGGGAGCGGCCACTGCACTCCAGTCTGGGCGACAGTG
>NW_007216019.1:0-2048 GCF_000164805.1 Carlito syrichta
GTGCCATAAACATCATCTTTCTCTTCCAGATGGTGAACAATCACAACAAAATTTCAAAAAAGGAAACTTTTCCCTCAACGAACTATGCTGCATTATAGTAGTTTTAAAGTGTAGTCCTAGAACACTACCATAAACATAACCTGGAAATTTGTAAGAAGTGTACATTTAAGTTATACTCCAGATCTACTGAATCAGAAACTCAGGGAAGTGGGAACCAATCATCTGTGTCATAATAAGCCCCACAGGTGATTCTAATGCATTATAAAATATGAGGACCATAGCCGTAATAAAAAGAAGTCTAAACTCCAAAATCTGCTTCTCATCTTCAAGATTAATTGTGCTTATAACTCTTTGAACTAAGAGAAAAATTAATTTCTTTATTTTTTCTTTTATGTCTCTAGATACAGACATGAGACATTTTACCCATTTCAAACCTCTATGTTCTACTGATAGAAATGTAATAAAGCATTATTTTTTCATCCTTTCATAACGTTTTTTATTTTCTTCAAAATTTTCCTGCACATCTTTTAGACTCTTGGGAGATCGAGGCCTGAAATCACAATCCCAGATATAGGACATTTCTGTATGAAAGTGTTGAAATTCTGTCAAACATACTTCTATTTCAAGCTAATCCCTGAATAAAATTTTACATTATCTTATCATCAATACTGTATCTACATTAGTATAAAAATGCCCAGGTTATCAACTCTCTTGTAGAGAAAATTGAAAGTTCCAATGTTGCATTACAAGTCTCAGTCCTCGCTAAGTTATTCATATTTTCTAGGATTGGTCTCAAATGATGGTCATACCAACTGCAAGATGAAAAATCTATTGCTTTAGAATAATGGATATATTAACCCCTTGGTAGTTCCTCTAAATGGTGTTTATTCATAATAGCAGAATTGTTAGTAATGTTTCCTCAAAGATTATAGCTAAACGATCCAACAAAATGACAGCAAGCAGAAACAGTCTCATGATAGTTACTATATCACAGCTCTAAATGGTGAAAACTGAGTTATGTATTCATTTCCTTTTTACTTACATTGTCACATTCTGCGATTAGACCATAAGGCAGGAAACATGAAAGCCTATGTTCCAGTTCCGCTTTCATCATGTACTAGGCATGAGATGCTAGGTGTAGCAGAAGTTGGAAGTGTATCCATTATATGAAATCACTCTTGTTTTATAGTAATGAAATCCTTCATTTGTAGCTATACATATGACTACAAAGAAAAAAAGACTTCCCAGACCCTTTTCCAGGCAGGTATGGCAATGTGACTAAATTGTCAGCAGAAGGAAAGTGTGATTTCTGGAAACTATGCTTCCCTTTCTTTCCTTTCCTTCTAACTAAACTGTGATAATAATTGATGGAATTTCAGCAGTCCTCTTTGACCAAGAAGTGACCTTGGGAATGAACTCTTATACTACAGAGCAATGCGATAAGAGCAATAAGGAGTTGACTAGTAAAACACTATAGCAGCCTTGAACTTGAAAGAGAAATAACCATAAAGGCTTAGAAAAAAAAGAATTATCCTGTGCAAGCCAAAGAGTTTTAGATTTTTCTTTCAGCCAATCCTAATCCCAACAGATAAACTGGGCATAATTTTTAATCACTTTGAACCTTAGTACTCATCAGTCTTACTTGAAAAATGCAAATATCTTGTTCACAGGGAAATTTATTGGTTGTTTCTTAAAATAATATATATAAAAGTAATGCAAAATAATATACAGATGCAAATTATTAATATAAATTATACAGTAATTCATAGTAGCAATCTGATTGTGTAGAAATAAGGCCTGATTTTAAAAAATATGTTGATGTTTTTTGCTAAGTACAAATGCATTTAAGAAATTTTTTGTTCAATTACTGTTAGAATGGCATAAACCATAGCATAGAATAGCATAAACCATATTAGATCACAATCTTTGCATGTAATTAAAGATTTTTCAACAGTCTAATAAACTATTACCTAAAGGTAGGCCCTGAATATTTTATAAAGTTCATATTTCAGATGACTAATTCAGAAATATTTCGGAATGCAGTTATG
>NW_007216020.1:0-786 GCF_000164805.1 Carlito syrichta
TTCATCCTTTCATAACGTTTTTTATTTTCTTCAAAATTTTCCTGCACATCTTTTAGACTCTTGGGAGATCGAGGCCTGAAATCACAATCCCAGATATAGGACATTTCTGTATGAAAGTGTTGAAATTCTGTCAAACATACTTCTATTTCAAGCTAATCCCTGAATAAAATTTTACATTATCTTATCATCAATACTGTATCTACATTAGTATAAAAATGCCCAGGTTATCAACTCTCTTGTAGAGAAAATTGAAAGTTCCAATGTTGCATTACAAGTCTCAGTCCTCGCTAAGTTATTCATATTTTCTAGGATTGGTCTCAAATGATGGTCATACCAACTGCAAGATGAAAAATCTATTGCTTTAGAATAATGGATATATTAACCCTTGGTAGTTCCTCTAAATGGTGTTTATTCATAATAGCAGAATTGTTAGTAATGTTTCCTCAAAGATTATAGCTAAACGATCCAACAAAATGACAGCAAGCAGAAACAGTCTCATGATAGTTACTATATCACAGCTCTAAATGGTGAAAACTGAGTTATGTATTCATTTCCTTTTTACTTACATTGTCACATTCTGCGATTAGACCATAAGGCAGGAAACATGAAAGCCTATGTTCCAGTTCCGCTTTCATCATGTACTATGCATGAGATGCTAGGTGTAGCAGAAGTTGGAAGTGTATCCATTATATGAAATCACTCTTGTTTTATAGTAATGAAATCCTTCATTTGTAGCTATACATATGACTACAAAGAAAAAAAGACTTCCCAGACCCTTTTCCAGGC
>NW_007216021.1:0-1438 GCF_000164805.1 Carlito syrichta
TGCTTTAGAATAATGGATATATTAACCCTTGGTAGTTCCTCTAAATGGTGTTTATTCATAATAGCAGAATTGTTAGTAATGTTTCCTCAAAGATTATAGCTAAACGATCCAACAAAATGACAGCAAGCAGAAACAGTCTCATGATAGTTACTATATCACAGCTCTAAATGGTGAAAACTGAGTTATGTATTCATTTCCTTTTTACTTACATTGTCACATTCTGCGATTAGACCATAAGGCAGGAAACATGAAAGCCTATGTTCCAGTTCCGCTTTCATCATGTACTAGGCATGAGATGCTAGGTGTAGCAGAAGTTGGAAGTGTATCCATTATATGAAATCACTCTTGTTTTATAGTAATGAAATCCTTCATTTGTAGCTATACATATGACTACAAAGAAAAAAAGACTTCCCAGACCCTTTTCCAGGCAGGTATGGCAATGTGACTAAATTGTCAGCAGAAGGAAAGTGTGATTTCTGGAAACTATGCTTCCCTTTCTTTCCTTTCCTTCTAACTAAACTGTGATAATAATTGATGGAATTTCAGCAGTCCTCTTTGACCAAGAAGTGACCTTGGGAATGAACTCTTATACTACAGAGCAATGCGATAAGAGCAATAAGGAGTTGACTAGTAAAACACTATAGCAGCCTTGAACTTGAAAGAGAAATAACCATAAAGGCTTAGAAAAAAAAGAATTATCCTGTGCAAGCCAAAGAGTTTTAGATTTTTCTTTCAGCCAATCCTAATCCCAACAGATAAACTGGGCATAATTTTTAATCACTTTGAACCTTAGTACTCATCAGTCTTACTTGAAAAATGCAAATATCTTGTTCACAGGGAAATTTATTGGTTGTTTCTTAAAATAATATATATAAAAGTAATGCAAAATAATATACAGATGCAAATTATTAATATAAATTATACAGTAATTCATAGTAGCAATCTGATTGTGTAGAAATAAGGCCTGATTTTAAAAAATATGTTGATGTTTTTTGCTAAGTACAAATGCATTTAAGAAATTTTTTGTTCAATTACTGTTAGAATGGCATAAACCATAGCATAGAATAGCATAAACCATATTAGATCACAATCTTTGCATGTAATTAAAGATTTTTCAACAGTCTAATAAACTATTACCTAAAGGTAGGCCCTGAATATTTTATAAAGTTCATATTTCAGATGACTAATTCAGAAATATTTCGGAATGCAGTTATGTTAATCGTTACTGGCTCTGTGGAGGTCTTTTTATGTCAAAGCTGTTGACTCATAACAAATGCCCTTAAAAATTTGGGGGCAAAGATTGTTTATGCTGGAACACAGAACACTGGAGTCTTGCCAGAAGCCGCAACCCCTAAAGAGGCAAAACGGAGGTTACCCAAAAATGGGAAAAACGCTGACGGGGAGCAGAGCCCCGGCGGGAAGCGGCCATGATGGAGGC
>NW_007216022.1:0-765 GCF_000164805.1 Carlito syrichta
AAATGACAGCAAGCAGAAACAGTCTCATGATAGTTACTATATCACAGCTCTAAATGGTGAAAACTGAGTTATGTATTCATTTCCTTTTTACTTACATTGTCACATTCTGCGATTAGACCATAAGGCAGGAAACATGAAAGCCTATGTTCCAGTTCCGCTTTCATCATGTACTAGGCATGAGATGCTAGGTGTAGCAGAAGTTGGAAGTGTATCCATTATATGAAATCACTCTTGTTTTATAGTAATGAAATCCTTCATTTGTAGCTATACATATGACTACAAAGAAAAAAAGACTTCCCAGACCCTTTTCCAGGCAGGTATGGCAATGTGACTAAATTGTCAGCAGAAGGAAAGTGTGATTTCTGGAAACTATGCTTCCCTTTCTTTCCTTTCCTTCTAACTAAACTGTGATAATAATTGATGGAATTTCAGCAGTCCTCTTTGACCAAGAAGTGACCTTGGGAATGAACTCTTATACTACAGAGCAATGCGATAAGAGCAATAAGGAGTTGACTAGTAAAACACTATAGCAGCCTTGAACTTGAAAGAGAAATAACCATAAAGGCTTAGAAAAAAAAGAATTATCCTGTGCAAGCCAAAGAGTTTTAGATTTTTCTTTCAGCCAATCCTAATCCCAACAGATAAACTGGGCATAATTTTTAATCACTTTGAACCTTAGTACTCATCAGTCTTACTTGAAAAATGCAAATATCTTGTTCACAGGGAAATTTATTGGTTGTTTCTTAAAATAATATATATAAAAGT
>NW_007216023.1:0-1600 GCF_000164805.1 Carlito syrichta
GATTAAGGAGATGGAAAGAAAGGAATTGAAAAGATGACAGTTAAGGTAAAGTTGACTGGAAATCCATCTGGATATCATTATGGCCCAAAGCAGTGCCAGATATATAAATATTGTGTTAAATTACTCTATTAGCCTTATGACTAAATTTGACAGCTAATGATATTAAAATATTGTGACAGATGAAAGTAATTTTAAATTTTGTTAAAAATATACCCCTTAAAGTGAAACGGGAACTTATGTCAGTGGTAAATGTGAAAATTGGTTCATTTTTCTGGAAAGCAAGCTATTCGCCCACATGAATTAAGAACCCTGAAATCTTGAGACTTTGTAATACCCCTTTTAGGTGCTTGGCTTAAGAAAGTAGTTGGAAATTTGAAAAAACTTTTAAAAACAGATATAGCCATCATAACATTTACAACAGTCCAAATTAGAAAATATCTAAATGTCAATAAGTTAATAGGAAAATGATTAAATAGTGGCATAGCTCTATGACAAACTTTAAACAGCCATTGTAAAAGATGGTTTTAAAGACAATCTTTCACTTGTGAGAGTAAATGAAAAGAAAAAAAGAAAATATAAAATTGAATCAGGGCTATAATCATTATGTTAAAGAGCATAAAATAAAATCTGAAGGAAATACACTCTATCCCTTGACAGAGTGGCAGTCAAAACAGTCAGATTCTGTACCTTTACATTATTTAAATATTTTGACCTTATATGCAATGTGTCTGTACACATTATGTGGTGATTCGAAGGATATTGATAATAAAGTTTGCAAAAGACTCTTCCTTTCTAGCAGTTGGCATGACTGGAATTTCCACAATTAAAGCCACTTGTTTGGGTGAAGGTTTTTAGGACACCCAGAAGGTCAATGTCTAGACCATTAGGATGGGAATATGGCATTAAGACATCAACAATCACTACTACTTTAACAGTGATTCTTTTCTAGCTAAGTGGGTCCTGGGGACAGACTGAGTAGGGATGTCTGATATTCATGGAGGCTCAGCAGGAGAGGACCAACCTGGGCAAGGCTTTCTCTGAGCAACACTGAGGTGGACTGAAGCCAGAATGATGTGCAGACACATAATGTCTCGGGCTTGTTTCTGTTGGTTTATTTGAATTTTCAGTATTTCTGCCTGCTCTACCCTTGGGCTTGGTTAGGCTGACCAGGATCGTGACTTTCCTAGACCATCCCAGAAGCCACTGGACTCTGGTTAGGCTGACCAGGACTGTGTCTTTCCTGATTCATCCCAGAGACCACTGTGCTGCAGCATCCCAGGTATGGACGTGGCAATGATGGTAAAAGCTGGGTTAGAATACAGCGGAGGGCCCAGGTGACTGATCGGTGGTGGCGGGATGAGGGAGTGGTGGGCAAGCTGTAGCTGTGCTAGATGAACAACCAATGGCAACATTCCACAGACAAGCCTTCTGTTTTGTGAGGACTGAAAATGTAGGTGTGTTTGCCTGAAAAAGGTGACTTTGAGAGGCCCTAGCTCCAGTTATTATTTTCATAAGGACACAAATCCATTTCCCTCTGTAATTTCCTCCTTGCCCCAGCTCACTGTGTCTGTCCCATCCTGGGATGGGCTCCCAGTAGGAA
>NW_007216024.1:0-2047 GCF_000164805.1 Carlito syrichta
GTCAAAAAATTAAGGCTGGTGGAGTAACTGAATGAGAGATAAGGAGTTGTGTTCAGAGGGCATGGTATCTGACTGTGATGTCAGAAGTAGAGATAAGGTGCAGATTGTGGCCATGAGATTAGTTGAAATTAACTTCATGAGACCATCAGGGACTGAGATAGGCCATCCACAAATGATGGAGAAACTTGGGATGAAAGGAGAGAGACTGGATTAGGGGTGGGAAGCCAGGTTTCCCCTAAGATTAGGAGGTGGCAGGAAGAATCAGTATAAGGTTGAGGGTGTGCGGAAGTTTAATCAGAGGGTGACATGACTAGAATTGGACTTTAAGAAAATTATATGGAAGCTGGTTAGAAGGCAAAGAGACTGGAGGTGAGGAAGAAGGTTGGAGATGCAGTAAATGCAAGGTGGCCAAAGTGACAGGACTTGGTGTTGGTTTCCATGGATGAGGTGAGAGTCAGGAAGGCAGTAGGATACTTTCCCAAGTTCCAGCCTGAAGCCTGGATGAGTTGGCAAATTCTAGGTAAATTTCCATTTTTAGAGGGAAGACAAGATTTCAGTCTGGGTATATAATGTGTGAGGAGCCCAGCAGACCTTAGACGAGATGTTTGGCCCTTAGTTGAGGCTCAGCAGGAAGATCTAGCTCGAATCTAGAGATGTGGGCATCTCCAGAGAGAAATGGAAATGGAAAGAAAAGGGATAGAAATGGTCCAAATTGTCCAGGGTGAGCATGTATAGTAAGAAAAGGAGACACAAATATTCAAGGGGTGGGCAGAGAAAGAAGAGTCAGTAAAGAGGAGGATGGGGTAGAATGATGAGTGGTAGGGAGAGAATTCAGAAATAGAAACCTTCCTTCCTCTCTCCTGCACATCTCCTCGCATCGCCAATCTTCTGCACATTCTCTGGGGATCAGCTCAGCCATCACCTCCTGTAGGAAGCCCTTCCTGACACCGTGCCTCTTCTTAGCCCCAGCATGGCATGTGCAGGGCTGCAAGCACATACACAAGAGTAGATGCTCCTTTCTTGTGCTAGCATCTTGACTGTGGGTACCACTGCACTTTTCAGATTGTGTTGAAAGGGTCTCAGTGTCAGGTCTTTCATGAAACCATTCTTAGGTGTCTTATTCATCTCTCCTCAGTTCCTAGCACAGTGCTTGGCACAGGGGAGGGGCGTGACAAATGTTTACCTGTGAAGGCAACCTCCTCCGACTTGTTAATATTGCCTTTGCCCCTGCTGCACCGTCCCTTGATGCCCTGGCCCCTGGCACCCAGTTCCTAATCTTGCTTTGGCTCTTGGAGAAAATCTCTGTATAATGACGTCTGGTACCCTATTGCTCTTGAGGAATGTTATGAAAGAACTTACATGTATAAAGTTCTTAGCAGAATGCCTGGTTCAGAGTGGGTGTCCTCATGTGCTTGTACCCTCATCATAACCATTATCATCTTTATTGTCACCATCATCACCACCATCATTGCCTTCACCACCGCTACCACCACCACCACCACCACCATCATCATTATCACCATCATTAGGAGTTTAGCTTTTCTGAACTAACCCGATAAACCAATTGTTCTGTTCTCTTTCTTTTCCTGTCCTTTTCTTTTTTCTTCAGGAGAGTGTGCTTTGATTTTAAACACTTTTTAAACCCAAACAATTTGCAAAGTGGGGAAAATGTGAACTTCTTTCATGTGCATTCTGTTTTACGTTCATAATTTATGGATTTCATAATTTCTTGATGAGTGCTAGATAGCCATTAATGATAAGAGCTGTAATGAGTTGGGTGATACTAAGCATTAAGGTTAAGAACATTCTCTTTGGAATTCAAATTTCAGAATTACTTGCAGTTTCATAATCGTTGACAAATTACTAAATCTGCTGAGCCTCAGTTTCCTCATCCATAAAGTGGGGTTATAATATATATCTGAAGGGATGGTATGAGGATCCAATAAATCATAAATTATTCAATAAATTAAAAACCACCAACTGGACTGCCTACTCATAGTAGGTATTCAGTTTATAGAGTTATTGTCATCAGTCTGGATTTTTTTTT
>NW_007216025.1:0-766 GCF_000164805.1 Carlito syrichta
TGCTTACTTTTAAATCATATTTTGAATGGCCTGTTATGTACTGACCCGTAATGGATAAATACTTCGATGGTTTCTAATTAAAAAGATTACAAGTATTTTACTTACTTGTTGTTTTGAGGGTGGAGGGAAGCAGGAGGGGAAGGGGTTTATGAAATTTATTAACTTTGATATTTAGAGAAAAATAATGAAAAAGATAAAACACACATCAGCAAAGATAGTGGCAGCAATACCTTTTTTGCCATTTTGCATGGTGACTCACCCTTACCTTCAAGCAATAATGGAACCTGTTTCCCTTCACCTTGAATCTGGGCTGACCTATGGAATTTGAGCAGTAAAACGTGGCTAAAGTGGTGTTACTGTGAATTCTGTGCCTCACCCTTAAGAGACTTGGAGCTTCCATTCTTACACTCTGAGTCTGCCCTGTAAAGGCTCCCAGGCAAACCTCTTTTAGAGTGACAGGGCCACATGGAGACAGCCAATAGCCAATAACTGGCCAATAGCTAAAACTGGCAGTCACATATATGAGTGAGGCCATCTAGTCTCAGTTAAGCTATCAGGTGGCTTATGTTACATGAGTGACCCCAGGCAAAATTACCAAACAAATTGCTCAGCTGAGCTCAGGTCAGATTCAGAATAATCAGAAAATAAATGGTTTATGTTTAAGTTATTTGCAAGATCTGATAAATAAGTTCCCAAACTCATCCTAGAAAAAGTGCTACATACTTCATTGCTTAGTATCGCTATGGTCACCTTCAAAGTACTCCCG
>NW_007216026.1:0-797 GCF_000164805.1 Carlito syrichta
TTCCTGATCAAACCCCAAGTGCCCATCCCATAAGAGATAAGATAGACAAGTGGGACCTCATTAAACTGAGAAGCTTCTGCAAAGCCAAAGAAACCATCAAGAGGGCAGGGAGACAGCCCACAGACGGGGAAATAATATTTGCCCACTCCATGTCTGACAAAGGCCTAACATCAAGGATCTACAAGGAACTCAAACGTGCTAAAAAGAAAAAAAACAAACAACCCCATTACAAAGTGGGCTAAAGATATGAATAGACACTTCTCAAAAGAAGACATATAAGCAGCCAACAGACACATGAAAAAATGTTCAGCCTCAGTAGTCATCAAGGAGATGCAAATTAAAACTACACTGAGATAGCATCTAGCTTCAGTAAGGATGGCCATCATCAATAACTCAAAAAATAACAGATGCTGGAGAGGATGTGGCGAAAAGGGAACACTTCTACACTCTTGGTGGGAGTGTAAACTAGTATAGCCTCTGTGGAAATCAGTGTGGCGATTCCTAAAAGTTCTAAAAATTGACCTTCCATATGGCTCCACAATCCCCCTACTGGGAATATACCCAGAAGAACTCAAATCACTCTATTAAAAGAATACGTGCACATGTACGTTTATCGCAGCATTGTTCACAATACCAAAAACATGGGAACAAACCATACTGCTCATCCAAAAAGGACTGGATAAAAAAAATTTGGTACATATGCACAATGGAAATATTATGCAGCCATAAAGAACAAAATAATGAACTTTGTAGCAACCTGGATGGGAATTAGAGTTTATAATACTGAATGATGTCTC
>NW_007216027.1:0-693 GCF_000164805.1 Carlito syrichta
GAGCTTCCATTCCTACCAACCTCCTCTCAATAGCCAATCAAAAATTATGTTAAATTAACTGAGATTCAAGAGAATTTTTCCATGATAAGTTTCATAATTCACAGGCTATATTGGCTTAGCCTTATTGTACATTAATTGCTCCAGCAAGGAATAGTGAGATGAGGACCTTACATAAGTAGTGAAGGAAGGCAGAGCTTGAGAGCAAGATGCTCTGTCCATGGTTTGGCATGACTCACTGATGTGGGTGTGCTGGTTCCGGTCTTGAGCTCTGGTGCAGTGGCCCCCCAGCCTGGAAGCCCACTTCACAGCTCATCTGCCTGGCTGATGCATGGACACCAGCAATAGTTCAAGAATCACCTCTTTTATAATCATTTTTTCTAAATCCACCTGCCTCTTGTTAAAACTGCTCATTCCCTTTGACCCTACAAATCTATCGCAGTGCTAAGTTCTTGTTTTATATACTTCTTGATACATGTATTTCTTCCTGCTTTATTAATTTCTGCATCTCTAGTGCTTAGTCTAGTACTAGCAAAAAGAGAATGACTAGATGTTTTTGAAAAAATAACAAGAAAACTTTTGGGGAGGGGCCATACATGCACAGATACGTCTTTCTCTTCACGATGGCAAAAAGCACAGGTTATAAATCACTCCTGTGTTCCATAAATTCATTAGTAAAATAACCATACTTTGAAT
>NW_007216028.1:0-738 GCF_000164805.1 Carlito syrichta
CTCTTAATTCTTATGGTCTGGATACTTGGGGTTTTGATCAGGAATTGGTTGCCAGTTCTGATTTCCATAAGGGTGTCTCCTGTATTTTCTAAGGTCCTTTTAGTTTTATCCATTTGGAGTTGACTTTTGTGTATGGGGATAGGTAGTGGTCTTGTTTTAATCTTCTGCATGTGGTCAGCCTGTTTTCCCAGCACCATTTATTGAATAGGTTCTCCTCTTCCCAGTGGTTGATGGTGGAGGCTTTGTCAAATATGAGTTGGTTGAGAAATTGAGTTTTTTGCTTCCAGACTTCCATTGCCTGTTCTTATACCAATACTGGGCTTTGTTGATTATTGTAGCTTTAAAATAAAGTTTAAAGTCTGGGAGCGTGATACCTCCCGCTTTGTTTTTCTCACTGAGGATTGCTTTGGCTATTCGTGGTCTTTTTTGTTTTCATATGAATTTCTGTATTGTCATTTCTGAGAAGAACAATGTTGGCAACTTAGAGGGCACTGTATTGAATCTGTAGATTGCCTTTGGTAGGATGGGCATCTTAACATTGTTGATTCTTCCTGTCCGTGAGCATGGAATATTTTTTCATTTATTTATGTCATCTTTTATTTCTTTGAGCAGTGTTTTGCAATTTTTATTGTAAACCTTTTTCACTTCTCTGGTTAGTAAGATGCCGAGGTGTTTCACTTTTTGTGTGGCTATTGTGATGGGATTGTGCTTTTTATCTGGATCTCTGCCTGCTTGTTG
>NW_007216029.1:0-803 GCF_000164805.1 Carlito syrichta
AAAAAAAAAAACATAACTAAAGGCATACAGATTGGAAAGGAAGAAGTCAAACTGTCTTTGCAGATGACATGATCCTGTACGAAGAAAATCTAAAGGATTTTACACACACACACACACACACACACACACACACACAAACATACACACACCCCACAGCTGACCCCCTTGTCTACAGTTTCACTTTCTAGGTTTTAGTTACCTGCAGTTAACCATGGTCTGAAAATATTACATAGTTTATGATATTCTGATAGAGACACCACGTTCATATAAGTTGCATGACAGTATATTGTTATAATAGCTCTATTATTAGTTATTGTTGTTAATCTTTTATGGTGCCTAATTTATAAATTAGACTTTATCATGGGCAGGTATGGATAGGAAGAAACATAGCATATGTAGGGTTTGGTGCTATCCACAGTTTCAGTCATCCACTGGGGGTCTTGGAACGTGTCCCCTGTGGATAAGGAAATGAGAAATTGACAAGCTAGGCTGGGCATCGTGGCTCATGCCTATAATCTCAGTACATTTGGAGGCCAAGGTGGGAGGACGGCTTAAGCTCAGGAATTCAAGACCAGTCTAGGCAACATAGTGAGGTCTCGTTTCTACGAAAAAAAAAAAAAATTAGTCATATGTGATGGCTTGTGTCTGTAGTACCAGCTACTTGGGGAGGCAGAGGCAGAAGGATTATTTGAGCACAGGAGGTCGAGGCTGCCGTGAACTGTGATTGTGCTACAGTACTCTATCCTGGCTGACAGAGTGAGCCCCTGTCTAAAAAAAAGAATTGACAAGCCGATCCTAAAACT
>NW_007216030.1:0-491 GCF_000164805.1 Carlito syrichta
AAACCTACCCACTTCTCTCTTTGTCTATTACCATCACCCTCATTCCAGCCACCATCACCTTTTTAGGACTAGATAACTGGCTATGGACTCATCCTTCTCAATTCTCACTCGACTCTGTTTAACTGATTTTCCTGTGAACCTTTCAGAAGGAAAGGAGAGAAAACTCATTTGTTGAGTATCCATTATGTTTTAATTCTTCAATTCATTCATTCAGTCAGTAAATATGTATTGAATATCCATTACATTCTACAAGCTCTGTTTCAGGCCTGTCAAACTGGGACATATGTTACCTTATCTTCAGTGGCACAAGTGTTAACTTGGAGCCATCTCAAAGCTCAGTGTCTCTGTAGTCAGAAAATGATGATCCTTGGGATTTTTTTTAGACAGAGAAATCTACATCAAAGCTTAACCATTTTATTTTTTTCGTGTTGTGATGAAACAGAAAGAGGAGTTTAGAAAGTAAGAAAATCAAGAACCTGCTACCCAGAATG
>NW_007216031.1:0-2047 GCF_000164805.1 Carlito syrichta
AAGTAGAATGCTAAACTTACTGCTGATATCTTTCTTGTGCTTCTCCCCAATTCCATTCTCCCATTCTTCCAGGAGGCCACACCCCTCAGGGTAATGTGTTCTTCCTGCTCATGTTTTAGTGTCTAAATTACATATGGATATATTCAAAATCTTTCTCTCTCCTTAAATCTATGAATCTAAAAAATTAGCATAAGTGATATCATGCTGTAAATATTCTGCAATATTATGTTTTTGAAATTTATTCACACTGATAACACAAGACAGATACATTCATTTTAATGGCTGTATAGTATTCCAGCTATGCACTCATCACCATTTGACCTTGCATTTCTCTATTGAGGGCTAATTAGGTTGTTGATACTTTTTTGGATGACAAATGATTCTTCAGTAAATATTTTTATATTTCTCTCCTTGACTACACATATATGGGATATCTGTATATCTTCAGTCTTTATCAGATACTGACAAATGATTTTTCAAAGAAGCTATCTTGTGGTAGGAAAGTTCTAGAATTGGGAGTCAGGATACTTGGCTCTGGCCAAATTCTGGATACCAACTTATAAAGTGACCTTGGTCTTCCCCTTCCTCAGCCTCAATTTACCCATCTTTAAGATGAGGGCCTGGCCTTTAAGCATATCTCTACAGTTACCTTCTCAGTTAACAAAGTGTTTTGTAGTAAGATCTCCCCTCTTAGGAATACAAGAAATCTCCCAGAGGGGACTTGCTGTAAACCCTAGAGAAGGGTTTATTGCAGAAAGCAATTGACCCTTTTTTAGCTTCTACCAAGTGTTGATTACTGATGTTTTGCGTTTACTTGACTCAGGGAAATTAAACGCCTTTCCCAAGACCACAGAGCTGGAAGGTATCATAACTGAAACTTAAACCCTGGTCAAAGCCTGAATTCTAATACCATACACGGGGCAAATCCCTTTCTATCACCTCATCTGGGTTGTTGCAATTGATACCAAAGGGCACCTGCTCTGTGCAGAGACTGAAGCCCAAGCTCTGCCTCAGAAATTCAGAGTTGAGCCTCTTAGCCATGAGAAAGGGCTAAGAGAGAGCCCTCCTTTGGAGGGAAGATAAGGAACAAATGGGACTGAACCAGAGACTGAGGACATCACAAAGGATGAACTCTGAAGGTATTTATCCTCCAACTACAGCTAATGAACCAGTGAGGAAATGGCATCAATAAGAAGCAAATTAAACATCAGCTCTAGTTAATTTGTAAGCACAGCTGCCTGCCTTCCTGCGTTCAATTTCAGACTCACATTATGAATTGCCTCTCTGGAGAAACTAAACCCCTCCTCCTCACAAAAGGCCTTGAGCCAATAAACCAACTTTTAATGGGTTGGCATCTTTCAATCGAAAGATGGCAACTTATCTCTGGGTCCTAGCTCTATGGTGACACAAACTCTCTGAGCTGCCCAATTTCACACAAGGTTAGTGATTAAGGTATAATTGAAATGAAATTAATTGCAATAAATGTGTAATTAGCACAGGCATTGATTAAGGGCATTTGAAACATGGCCTGTGCATTAGACATTGATTGCCATGCTTTCTTTGATAAATGTAATTGCAATGATATCTTTTGTTACTCTAGAAGGTCTTTTTTTGTAAAATGAATTTCCACAGGAAGGGTTGATCTTGAATTCATCAGACTTCCTGAAAGTCAGAGATAAAAAGAGAATATTCCAGGCCTCAGTTGTGTTGGGCACAAAATTTTTTTGTCCAGATTTCTGGTAGGAGTTGTTTCAGGGTGCCCTTTCACCCCACACATGAAATCTAGTGCAAATAGGAAAAAGGCAGTCTTTCTCTTGGGCAAATTCAGCCCATGCCAGGGTGCACAACTTGGTCAGTAGAGTATGGACCGGATTTCAGCCCTCATTGTTCAGTTCAGTTGGGCATCATTGTGCAGTGAACAACTTCTACAGCCATGCGTAGCAGACTCGGTATCCTTTTCCATGTAGAGGGAAGTGACAGAAAGACAAATCCAGACCTTACTGGCTTGATCCTTGTCTCAAAAGCCAAGCCTACAGATCCTGATATC
>NW_007216032.1:0-1609 GCF_000164805.1 Carlito syrichta
GACTCCAACCGGGGCTCTCCTGGGGCTCTGTTGACTCAACACATCATCTGACACCACTGCGTCAGGTTCTCTGGGTGTCAGGTGCCAGTGAGACAGTCGGGGAGGCTGGGAAGGTGTCCAGGTTGCCTCTGCCCCAGAGCTCGTTTCTATGGTGCTATTCCAGCTCTCATTCACTCATAAAGAAAGGGGTTGTGAGTTCTACTGGTTAGCTGCCTCCAGTGATTAATCGGTCTGATTCTCCATAGAGAAAGAAGAGAAGAGGAAGGAAAGCTGCAACTAAAAAGGAATTAAACATCTCACGATGGAAACAAATGTATTGGCTGCATCCTTTCAAAGACAGCCTGGAATGTCAAATCGAGGATTCGTCTCTGCCCCTCAAATGGGAGTTTGGGGCCGTAATAAAATATTATCGCTTCATATCAAAATTTTTTCTTGTGTTTTTAGTGGACAGGTAACAACTCAACCCGAGGAAAACAGGAAAGGGACCATCTTGCTAGGGAGCCTGGAATTCCGAATGCCTCCTGTGTCTGGCACTCAACGGTCATCCCTGGTAGAGCCTGCTTCATAGAGAGAGGGAGAACTCAGCCCTCTGCACGATTTTAGGATCCAGAAAATCTTCTGCCCCTTTCCAGATGCCTCATCTACTAGATAAATCTTCAGGATGCCCCAACCTCCCCTTTCGATTTGTTGTTTTCCCTGGAAGGTCCATACCTCGTTAATCTTGGCCACCCTGCTGAGGGCAGGCCCAGACACAGCTGCGCCATACAGAACACACGAAAGAGTGGCACCATCAGGAGGGTGCGGGGAGGAGAAGGAAAACCAGGGCCAGGGACCTGGATTCTATTGTACCGAGTCAGTCTATGCTGTTTCCACATAATTTTCTCTTTGGTGCTGGCCTCACTAGGTTTCTAGAATCAGTGTATGAAAAATGATATCTGAACACTGTGCTCAGGGGATTTGGGGTTTTTCCATTTATCTTCCGACTCACTCCACAACTTTAGCATCGAGTGTCAGCTACGCCCATCTTTTGTAAAGCCATCACCGGTTTCTAGAGTGAATTGCTCCTCCTTTTGCTGCATTTTGTACATCCCGACATCATAAAATTTCAGGGTGCTGTGGCTGTTTCATTATGTAGCTTGTTTCCTCCGCTAAGCACGAATGGCCGCAAGTCTCATGTACCACTGTACTGTGGGGCCGGGCACATAGTCCCAGCTCAAGACACACCTGCAGAGCTTACGTGGCACCCCTCTTCCAACAAAGGGCACGGTAGGCATGGCACACAAAAGAACAAGTGGATACATCGAATTCTATCAAAATATAAAATGTAAACTCCTCAAAGACGCTGTTAAAAAAAGTGAAAAAAGACAAGTGACAGGGAGCAAATACAGTCATTCCTCAGTATCCACAGGGATTAGGGACCACCCCCCACCCCTGATACCAAAATTCAGGATGCTCAGGTTCCTGATATAAAATGGTGTGGTATTTGCACATAAGCTACCCACACTCTCATGTATATTTTGAATCATCTCTAGATTACTTATAATATCAAATACAACGTAATGCGATATAAATAGCTGTTATACTGTATTGGCTTTTTATTTAGATTTTT
>NW_007216033.1:0-680 GCF_000164805.1 Carlito syrichta
TCCAGCTCTCATTCACTCATAAAGAAAGGGGTTGTGAGTTCTACTGGTTAGCTGCCTCCAGTGATTAATCGGTCTGATTCTCCATAGAGAAAGAAGAGAAGAGGAAGGAAAGCTGCAACTAAAAAGGAATTAAACATCTCACGATGGAAACAAATGTATTGGCTGCATCCTTTCAAAGACAGCCTGGAATGTCAAATCGAGGATTCGTCTCTGCCCCTCAAATGGGAGTTTGGGGCCGTAATAAAATATTATCGCTTCATATCAAAATTTTTTCTTGTGTTTTTAGTGGACAGGTAACAACTCAACCCGAGGAAAACAGGAAAGGGACCATCTTGCTAGGGAGCCTGGAATTCCGAATGCCTCCTGTGTCTGGCACTCAACGGTCATCCCTGGTAGAGCCTGCTTCATAGAGAGAGGGAGAACTCAGCCCTCTGCACGATTTTAGGATCCAGAAAATCTTCTGCCCCTTTCCAGATGCCTCATCTACTAGATAAATCTTCAGGATGCCCCAACCTCCCCTTTCGATTTGTTGTTTTCCCTGGAAGGTCCATACCTCGTTAATCTTGGCCACCCTGCTGAGGGCAGGCCCAGACACAGCTGCGCCATACAGAACACACGAAAGAGTGGCACCATCAGGAGGGTGCGGGGAGGAGAAGGAAAACCAGGGCCAGGGACCTGGA
>NW_007216034.1:0-752 GCF_000164805.1 Carlito syrichta
GATTCGTCTCTGCCCCTCAAATGGGAGTTTGGGGCCGTAATAAAATATTATCGCTTCATATCAAAATTTTTTCTTGTGTTTTTAGTGGACAGGTAACAACTCAACCCGAGGAAAACAGGAAAGGGACCATCTTGCTAGGGAGCCTGGAATTCCGAATGCCTCCTGTGTCTGGCACTCAACGGTCATCCCTGGTAGAGCCTGCTTCATAGAGAGAGGGAGAACTCAGCCCTCTGCACGATTTTAGGATCCAGAAAATCTTCTGCCCCTTTCCAGATGCCTCATCTACTAGATAAATCTTCAGGATGCCCCAACCTCCCCTTTCGATTTGTTGTTTTCCCTGGAAGGTCCATACCTCGTTAATCTTGGCCACCCTGCTGAGGGCAGGCCCAGACACAGCTGCGCCATACAGAACACACGAAAGAGTGGCACCATCAGGAGGGTGCGGGGAGGAGAAGGAAAACCAGGGCCAGGGACCTGGATTCTATTGTACCGAGTCAGTCTATGCTGTTTCCACATAATTTTCTCTTTGGTGCTGGCCTCACTAGGTTTCTAGAATCAGTGTATGAAAAATGATATCTGAACACTGTGCTCAGGGGATTTGGGGTTTTTCCATTTATCTTCCGACTCACTCCACAACTTTAGCATCGAGTGTCAGCTACGCCCATCTTTTGTAAAGCCATCACCGGTTTCTAGAGTGAATTGCTCCTCCTTTTGCTGCATTTTGTACATCCCGACATCATAAAATTTCAGGG
>NW_007216035.1:0-746 GCF_000164805.1 Carlito syrichta
AGTGCTGGGATTATAGGCTTGAGCCACCACACCTAGCCCGAACTGTACATTTTTAAAGTGAAAACTGACTATGTAAGTTATAACTCAATAATCCTGACCTTATTTATTTATTTATTTATTTGGAGTTGGATCTCACTCTGTTGCCCAGGCTGGAGTGCAGTGACAAACTCACGGCCACCGCAACCTCCATCTGCTAGGCTCGGGTGATCCTTCCACCTCAGCCTTCCAAATAGCTGTAACTACAGGTACATACCACCATGCCTGGCTAATTATTTTTTTGATTTATTTAGAGACAAGGTCTCGCCATGTTGCCTAGACTGGTCTCGAACCCGTGGACTCAGGCAATCCTCTTACCTCAGCCTCCCAAAGTACTGGGATTACAGACATGAGTCACGATGCCTGACTAATAATCCTGACTTTTTAAAAGTGCTCTCGCATGAGTAGGGGGTCTTGTCTCTGCGATGGGGGCCCATGAGGGACCTGGTGCTATTTCCTGGGTCTTGGTGGAAGGACAGGCAGGGTGCTGATAGAGACGCCTCAGCATTACAGTAGAAGCTTTGCCTCAGCCCTGGGGCACAAGACTTGCTCAAGTAAAAATAGCAGCTGGAATCCCTCTCTGGCCCAAAGGTCATCCCCTGAAGGAGACAGAATGGAGCCACTACTGAGGGCAGAGGGCAAAGGGATGGAGTGGGGTCTCAGTTCTGGCCCTGTCACCCAGGCACCTCCTCCCCTCCTGAGGACAGCTG
>NW_007216036.1:0-743 GCF_000164805.1 Carlito syrichta
GGATGGGCTTTTGCAGAAGTGAAAGTACCCCACCTGTCCTTCCTCGAGTCCCGTTGCCGCCCCCAGCAGTCAGCTCACAAGAGGATTCTGTGTGGTGGCATCACCGTAAAAGCTTGCCTTATTTTTTAAAATTGTGTTTTTTTAAAAAAAGAAATCTATACACATACAAATACTTAAGAATGTCCAAGAAATCTGTTAGTAAAGCTTTCAGAATGTTATGGTCTGAATGTTTGTGTCCCTGCCAAATTCATGTGTTGAATCCTAATGTCCAAGGTGATGGTATCTGAAGGTGGGGCCTTGGGAAGTAATGAGGTTTATGAGGATGAAGCCTTCAGAAATGGGATTAGCGTCCTTATAAAAGAGACCCCAGCGAGACCCCTCACCCCTTCCACCATGTGGTAACACAGCAAGAAGACACCATTGATGAGCTGGGAAGTGAGTCCTCAGCCTATACCAAGTCCGATGGCACCTTTATCTTGAACTTCTAGCCTCCAGGACCATGAGCTATAAATTTCTGTTGTTTATGAGCTACCCAGTCTATGATATTCTGTTACAGCAGCCTGAACCAAACTAGCTGATTTATTGCTTAAAACTGTCTAATCTTTTAAAAAATTTTCTTTTTAATTGTGTTAAAATGCACATACCATAACATTTACCATCCTGACCTTTTTTTTTTGAATTGGAGTCTCTGTCGCCCAGACCACCGCAGCCTCGACCTGCTGGGCTGCGGCGATCCTTCCGCC
>NW_007216037.1:0-1537 GCF_000164805.1 Carlito syrichta
AACATATGGACTTATGACAAAAGGAAAAATAAGGTTGAGCTGAAAAATTTAATAGAAACCTTCAACAGCAGACTTGATCCAACAGAAGAATAGGTGAACCTGAAGACAAATTATTTGAAATTATCCAATTAGAAGAACTAAAAGAAAAAACAAGAAAGGAAAAGAGTGAAGAAAGACTAAGAAATGAGATATTATCAAGTGAACTAATACATGCATTATGGGAACTTAACAAGGAGAAGGGAAATAAAAGAGGGAAAACTCCATTAAAGATACAATGGTTAAAATCTGGTGAGGAAAATGAAGCTGAAAATATCCCAAAAGGGAAGAGTCAAGAGAACTCTACTCTAGACACATTATAATGAAAATGTCAAAAGTCAAAGACAAAAAAGAGATTGAAAAGCAGAAAAATAATTTCTTTTCTACAAAAGATCTCACAATCAGCAGATTTCTCAGCAGAAACCTGTACTAAAGAAGAGAGTGGAATGATATATTTAAAGTACTCGGAAAACAAAACCAAACAAAAACACCTGTCAATCAAGAATATGATATGTAACTAAACGCTTCTTCAGAAATGAAGGCAAAATGAGCACTATGTAAGACAAACAAAAGCTGACGATGTTCATTACCATTCGACCTGCTTTACAAAAATGTTGAAGAGATTTCTTAAAGTTGAAATTAAAGGAAGCTAAAAGGCAGCATAAAAGCATAATGAAAGTGTAAAACTCACTAATAAAGATAAATTAATAGACAAATACAGAATATTGTGATATATAATGATGCCATATACATCATATGTCATTCTAATATAAAAGTTAAAAGCAAAGTATTAACATATGTTAATGGATACACAATATGAAAAACCTGTTAACTGTGACTTCAAGAACAAACTATTGGTTGGGAGGGAAGTAAAAGTATAGCATTTTTATATGTAATTGACATTAAGTATTTATCAATTTAAAACAGACTATTAATGTATTATGTAGACCTCATGATAGCAAAAATAAAGAACAAAATGCCTGCAAAGATGAACAAAAGTAAAATTATTATAAACAAAATGCCTTTTAAAGATAAACAAAGTAAAACAGAAAATACTTAGAACATATTGATACAAAAGTCAATAGATCACAAAGGAAGGCAACAAGAAGGAAAAAAGAGAAGCAAATAAACTACAAGACATAAATCAGTGAACACAGTGGTACTAGTAGGAACTTCATTATGAATAATTATATTTAACATAAATGAGTTAAACTCCCAAACATAATGTATAGAATAACTAAATGAATTTTAAAAGGAAAACCAAACTATATGATGTCTCCTAGAAGCTCAGTTTGGATTTTTGAACATACATAACCTAAAAGTGAAGGAGTAGAAAAAGATATTGCATCCAAATATGCAAATAGAAACGAGAAGAAAGAGCATAGGTTGTTATACTTAGATAAATTAGACTTGAAGTAAAAATTATCACAAGACATAAAAATCATTATGGGATAATAAAAGGTTCAATTTATCAGGAAGACATAAAATGTGTGTGTATACA
>NW_007216038.1:0-838 GCF_000164805.1 Carlito syrichta
TTTATCTTGATCATCAGCATTAGATGAGAAAGAAATCATAAGTACCCAATGACAACATCACCATAATCAAGGAACCTATAGAAGTCGCACTGTCCAAAACTTAGCTTGTATTCTCGCTGATCTCGTGAAAAGTGAGTATTAGTGCAGCATCTGCAGGAGAATTTAGCAAGTGATAGTGCTGAAATATTTTTCTTCTTCTCCTTTTTTTTGAGTTGGAGTCTCACTTCATTGCCCAGGCCTAAGTGCAGTGGCTTGCTCATGGCCACCCCAAGCGTCAACCTGCTGTGATCCTTCTGCCTCAGCCTTCCACATAGCCAGAATTGTAAGCACTTGCTACCATACCCGGTTAATTTTTTATTTTATTTTATTGTAGAGATGAGGTCTCGCCATGTTGCCCAGGCTGGTCTCAAACCTGTGGACTCGGGCAATCCACTCACCTCAGCCTCCCAAAGTTTTGGGATTACAGGCTGAGCCACCAAGCCCAGCTTCTTTTTGTATTTAATACTTTTAAAATGTCACCACAGCACTTTTGAATAATAAAATTGCAATATTGCTGAGCAGTGATTAGATAAATTTTAGATTCATTCCCATGTCTCAAATGGTAATTCTATTATGGTGATATTTTACTTCAGTCATCAATTAGACTGGATATAGATTTAACCCTTGTCCATTCAGTGTTTGACCAAAATATAGCCCTGTTGCATTTTTAATATACATATTTATTTTGCTGAAGAATTAGAAGTTAAAGGTTAAGATTTTGACTAACATGGTCTTCTTCTTCTTATTATTATTATCACTATCTTCTTCTCAGAGTCCTTGGAATGATTTGCTCTCAATT
>NW_007216039.1:0-898 GCF_000164805.1 Carlito syrichta
GTTGGAGTCTCACTTCATTGCCCAGGCCTAAGTGCAGTGGCTTGCTCATGGCCACCCCAAGCGTCAACCTGCTGTGATCCTTCTGCCTCAGCCTTCCACATAGCCAGAATTGTAAGCACTTGCTACCATACCCGGTTAATTTTTTATTTTATTTTATTGTAGAGATGAGGTCTCTCCATGTTGCCCAGGCTGGTCTCAAACCTGTGGACTCGGGCAATCCACTCACCTCAGCCTCCCAAAGTTTTGGGATTACAGGCTGAGCCACCAAGCCCAGCTTCTTTTTGTATTTAATACTTTTAAAATGTCACCACAGCACTTTTGAATAATAAAATTGCAATATTGCTGAGCAGTGATTAGATAAATTTTAGATTCATTCCCATGTCTCAAATGGTAATTCTATTATGGTGATATTTTACTTCAGTCATCAATTAGACTGGATATAGATTTAACCCTTGTCCATTCAGTGTTTGACCAAAATATAGCCCTGTTGCATTTTTAATATACATATTTATTTTGCTGAAGAATTAGAAGTTAAAGGTTAAGATTTTGACTAACATGGTCTTCTTCTTCTTATTATTATTATCACTATCTTCATCTCAGAGTCCTCGGAATGATTTGCTCTCAATTTGAAATGCAACTGTTAAGCAGCCTTTCTTCAAGGGATTTTTCCAAAACTTTAATTAATTCTCATATGAGACAAGTTCTCTCTGAAAGATCCTTCAGGGATCTGTACAATAGCTCAAGGTTGGGTTACAGTCTCAAGAAATGGTCAACACTGGTGATATATATCCTGAGTTTCAGTTATACGGATACAGGCAGATTAGAAATGGGATAGAAAAAAAATGGATTTCTATGCCCTTCTCATGACCCAAAAAAAGAACCCCCCCAAATTTTTCTT
>NW_007216040.1:0-793 GCF_000164805.1 Carlito syrichta
CCAGCTTCTTTTTGTATTTAATACTTTTAAAATGTCACCACAGCACTTTTGAATAATAAAATTGCAATATTGCTGAGCAGTGATTAGATAAATTTTAGATTCATTCCCATGTCTCAAATGGTAATTCTATTATGGTGATATTTTACTTCAGTCATCAATTAGACTGGATATAGATTTAACCCTTGTCCATTCAGTGTTTGACCAAAATATAGCCCTGTTGCATTTTTAATATACATATTTATTTTGCTGAAGAATTAGAAGTTAAAGGTTAAGATTTTGACTAACATGGTCTTCTTCTTCTTATTATTATTATCACTATCTTCATCTCAGAGTCCTCGGAATGATTTGCTCTCAATTTGAAATGCAACTGTTAAGCAGCCTTTCTTCAAGGGATTTTTCCAAAACTTTAATTAATTCTCATATGAGACAAGTTCTCTCTGAAAGATCCTTCAGGGATCTGTACAATAGCTCAAGGTTGGGTTACAGTCTCAAGAAATGGTCAACACTGGTGATATATATCCTGAGTTTCAGTTATACGGATACAGGCAGATTAGAAATGGGATAGAAAAAAAATGGATTTCTATGCCCTTCTCATGACCCAAAAAAAGAACCCCCCCAAATTTTTCTTACATTTTAAGTATCCATTTCAATATTACACCAGTGAGAGCAATAAGACACTGATCTTTTACTATAAATGCACTAAAATAACCTACTTAAATAGTAACTTTCTTGTAAGGACAAACATCAGTTTTCAAGAGACAGTGCAATGCTATCTCATAGTGACGAGGCATAT
>NW_007216041.1:0-822 GCF_000164805.1 Carlito syrichta
CATTTCAATATTACACCAGTGAGAGCAATAAGACACTGATCTTTTACTATAAATGCACTAAAATAACCTACTTAAATAGTAACTTTCTTGTAAGGACAAACATCAGTTTTCAAGAGACAGTGCAATGCTATCTCATAGTGACGAGGCATATCCTACCTTGATAAGGTATATTCTCTTTGACAACGTTTTGCCCTAAGAGGTTATTTTCTTTTCCTCCATGGGCCAGAAGGAGGCACTTTAGACTTTAATACCTCTTTTTTGGGACCCAAAGACACTTTTCATTTCATTTTATTCCTTTGTGTCAGAGTCTACCTTTGACAGAAAGGAAAAGGAGAGTGGTGTTTATCAACACACACAATCATTGACCTACAGACATATGGTTAAATACCAGCACATTAATGATTATGTTGAAAAATATATAGGCATTCAAGGGGCGGGGGGACAAGTTGGGGAGAGCAAAAAAAAGAAAAATAAAATGTATATGCCTCTTGGCATTTCATGTAATTTTATCCTATCATGGTTCCCTAATTTTAAATAACTGGTTTGTGGAAAGTGAGAATGTGAAGACTGAAACTAGATAATTTAATTTTATGACAGGGATTGATTATCACCTTGAGCCTAGCTTGACAAAGCAGAATTCTGTGGACTATGAGCATTCAATGAATTCCATATTAATCAAATAAATAGCAAAGATACCTAATGAAGGAGAGAAGGGACTGCAGAAGGTGAAGGTCTACATGTGTTTTTGGTCAGCCAGACAAAGCAAACTTTGCAAAACTGGGCAAAGCAGGAGGCTGTTCTGTGATGTAGAATACTCAATTT
>NW_007216042.1:0-770 GCF_000164805.1 Carlito syrichta
AAAAAAAGAAAAATAAAATGTATATGCCTCTTGGCATTTCATGTAATTTTATCCTATCATGGTTCCCTAATTTTAAATAACTGGTTTGTGGAAAGTGAGAATGTGAAGACTGAAACTAGATAATTTAATTTTATGACAGGGATTGATTATCACCTTGAGCCTAGCTTGACAAAGCAGAATTCTGTGGACTATGAGCATTCGATGAATTCCATATTAATCAAATAAATAGCAAAGATACCTAATGAAGGAGAGAAGGGACTGCAGAAGGTGAAGGTCTACATGTGTTTTTGGTCAGCCAGACAAAGCAAACTTTGCAAAACTGGGCAAAGCAGGAGGCTGTTCTGTGATGTAGAATACTCAATTTCCTCAGCTCAGGATATGAAATGTTATTGAGTTTCAGAAAGATTAGGGTATTTAGAGGTAGACCTAGTTATCTCCAGATGTTGTATTCATCCATTAATTTGCTCATTCATTAATGCAATTAACAAATAATTATTGAGTAGTATGACTGTAGTAGGTAATCAGATATAAATTCTAGTCAACATCACAGAACATTCTACTAAGGAAAAATATTAAGAAAAAATCTACAGTAGTTCAAATTATAAGTGCTATTATAATTTGAAAATTAAAGCAGAGTAGAAGAAAAAGGATAATAGGTGAGGCAAGTGCATTGTAATTTTAAATACAATGATATTTAAGAAGATACTTGAGCTGGACACGGTAGCTCATGCCTAGAATCACAGCACTTTGGGAGATGGAGGTGAGAGGAT
>NW_007216043.1:0-731 GCF_000164805.1 Carlito syrichta
TTGACCTATTCTCAAGTTCAATGACTTTCATGCCATTTCCATTTGCTATTAGCCCATCTAGTACATTTAAAAAAAATATTTCATTTTCTATTCTAAAATTTTATTTCTATTCTTTTTATAATTTTATTTCTCTGAAGAAGTTTTGTATGTTTTTATTTATTTTAATACACTTATTGGTACCTTAAAAATACAGTTTTTATAGCTGTAATAACTGCTTTAAAGAACTTATCTGATAATTCCAATATCTGAATCATCTAGTGGACATTTGTAGATTGCTTTTTTCTTTGAAATAACTTTGAATTATTTTCACTAATGTAATATTCAGGTTATTTTAAAGTATAACCTTAATATTGTGGCTGTTATGTTGTGAAGATTCTAAATTTTGTTATATTACTATGAAGAATGCTAATTTTTTTTTTTTTAGCTTTCACTTGTCTATATTCTATAGGAAGCTATACCTTTCCTGATGCTTTGAACTTAGCTCAAACCTCAGTTTAATGTTTTAGGCCCTTGTTGCATTTCTTTAAGTCTTTCTCAAACATACAGGGATTAACCCGAATTTATATACAGAGTTGGAGATCACACTTCTTTAACTTTATTTTATCTAGTATTCTCCTGTACTCTCTGTCATCCAGCCATCATTTCCTGGACTCCTTTCTCTGATTTATCCATCAAAAAAAAAATAGTTCCGTCATAATTTTAAGCTATTTGTGTCATACTCTACATGACTT
>NW_007216044.1:0-744 GCF_000164805.1 Carlito syrichta
TTCTGTCATAATTTTAAGCTATTTGTGTCATACTCTACATGACTTTAGCCTGCTTTTTTTGGGGGGGGGAAGCAGTGTTGAGGAATTATTCCCATGTTATACTTCTTCATGTGTTTACTTTCCTCCCAAATATACCTTCTCTTCGTTTCTCTCTAGAACACTCAGGTATTCCCAGATATAATAGTTATCTGATGTGGGTTAGGTTTATGTTGGTTTACAGGGAGTTTATACTCCCATGCCCAAGGGAGAATTCTCTTATGTTTTAAAAGCATCACTCTGGCTATTTTATAGAGCTGGTACTGACAGAGGGAAAAAGTAAAAACTAGTTACAATGGTATTGAGCTAGTCCAGGTAAGAAATTGTAATGTTTTGGACCACCCATATAGAGGTACAGATAGTTCTAGAAAATATTTTAAAGGACAAACCAATAATATTTGCTAACAGATTGAATGATTTGTGTGACAAGTGAAATAATTTAAGAACAACTACAAATAATCCTAATTACTGGCACTGTTACTGAGAAGAGAAAGACAAAAAAAATTCTATTTTCACGGTGGATATAAAATGAACTAGGATTTTAGGTATTGCTTGTACTATTAGACATCCAACTGTAGAAGACAAGTAGTAATAAGTATGGAAAATATTCAGCATTTTAATTTATAATACTAAAAACCATCTGATGCTGGGAGATAATTTCAGTGGATGAGAACAATTTTGCCATCCCTCCCTTATAAGCATCCTGAA
>NW_007216045.1:0-1917 GCF_000164805.1 Carlito syrichta
GGAAAGAGCTTCTAGACCTTGCCATCTATAAAATTAAATGACATTGGTATGTTACACTCACAAGGACACTGTTAGGATCTCAGTTTGACCCTTTGTGAGAAGAATTGTGATATGTGATTGTCTCTTCAAAGTTGCTCTTCATTTGATGACTTAGGTGGTTTTCAGGTCACTCCATTCCCAACAGCTATGCGACATACATTATCCATGACCACTGAAGCATGAAGGAATTAAGCAGCTACAGAAGACATTAGGGAACTATAAAAATTCAAGGACTGAAAGTGGCAGTGTGAAGTTGCAATTAGCCTATTTTTATTATTTTTAGAATGGCAATTCACTAATGTATGTAAACTTGCAAATAGCAGAACAGAATGTAGAGACTCATTCCTTTAATTCTTAAAAAAAATTTTGTGAGCATATTATGGTAAAAGTAGTTGGAATTAATTAAAAACCGTTAATTCTTCCATGTAACTGTTAATTCGTCCATGTAATTCTTCCATGTAGATATTGGGAGTTGCCTACTAAACATTTATTTCCACTGTTTTGTTCGGTATTTATTGCTTTACTATATTCACATGCCCTTTGGGAAAAGTTGACTTGATGCACAACTCCAGAGGTGGGAGAGAAAAATGAGCCACAACTTAGATAGATAAAAATGGGACATGACTCACACCTGATGCCTTTAGTCATCTCACAATTAACTTCTGTTGGACAATTCCCAACCAACAGAAAAGATAATCACGTTGCAGAGAATGAGTGAAGAACCTTTTTTAATTGCAGAAAAAAACTCAGAAGAATGTGATCTGGAGGAGAATAATGTGATTGTACATAGCTATTTTTCCTTATAGGGTCACTTGTGGGCATAGAGGTCAGAAAAGCAAATGGCTTGAGCTTTGTGAGGCTAACCTGGTCAACAAATTGGGCCTCAAATTCAGTTGTTTTTCATTTGTTATGGCTTTTGCATGACATTACATCTGAAGATGGTCTCTGTACAATAATCATCCCACTAAAATGAAAGCCCCCAGCAGAAGATAAGTTCACAATGGCGGGAAGTTTTATTTACTTATCTGCATTCATTCACCCAAGAACTATTTATTGAAAATCTACCATGTGTAAGCTATTGTTCACTTTACTGGCATTGCAGCAAAATTTCTACGGAATGATATTTTCATTCTACATGAGTAGAAAAGCAAGAAAAAGGTAAACAAAGATGTAAATAATATGTGAAAATTAATTAAGCAAATCAGAAACAGTTTTGTAAAAGAAAATGATGGGGATGGTATAGGTGCCCATGCAATAGGATGATCATGGAAGGTCTAAGGGGATATATTTTAACTAAGAAACGAATAATGAGCAGATAGACAAATGTAGACCAAAGGAATTGCCTTCCTGTTAGATGGAGTCCATGACTGATGAAGCCCTATAATGGAAAATAACTTGAATCTGGTTTGTCTTATTCACTGTTAAGCAACCGAAACTGTAAGTGGAAAATACTGAGCACACATTAAGCATTCATTTAAAAAAGTCACTAAACAAGTTAATAAATTATAAAGTCCTTTTACAATTGAAAAGATGAAACAAGAGATAGATTTGTCATTTGTCTAGGGTCATGTATGCATTTGAGGAAGTTAGAAGTCATGGATGATAAACCAAAGGCTTGCTTGAGTTTTTGCCATGGATTTTATTCTGCAATGTACTGTTAATTAATTTGATTTACTAATATGTTCTTAAATCCACAAAAAAGCTGCATTTTATTGATTTCTATTAAATATTAAGTTTAATCACTAATTTCATAAGAAACAATGCGAGACTTTTACTTAAAGTCTAATTGGATGCAAGAGTGCTGATTGCCTGACATGAGAAGATGGATGCATGTAAAAATGAACATTCATGTAGAGCAGGGGGCTCAAGTCCCTGGAT
>NW_007216046.1:0-698 GCF_000164805.1 Carlito syrichta
AAAGCTTTTCCAAAAACGGCATGAAGACACCTAAGGAAGTTGTGAAAGGAAGAAGATGTTACAGAACTGTATTTTAGCCACCCACATGGATAATATTCCAGTCTCTAAGTTAATATTGAAAATTAGAATGAATGGCAGAGTAAAATCAGGAGTACAACCTTCCCTACGAGTCACAGGCAAGAGCTAACTTTCAGGAAGATGGGCAATTAGGTAAAGTTGGTGTAACTGTTCTATTATTTATCTTTTTCTCCTTGCACTCAGATGCCCTAGGATAGCATGATTTCCTTGCCTAGCCAAAACTTACCATAACTTTAAGTAGATCTGTCCTCCACTCAAACCAGTATTAGACCTTGCAGACCTGTCATACACTTTAACCAATATCAAATTTTGGTCTTGACAGTTACTTTCAGCTAATTTTCAGAGGCTGGTTAAATAAATCTATACTAAGATGTTAATGACAGATAGCAGATTGATATACCCAACCAGACGTATTTGCATTTCAACAGACTATTCATAAAGACCGAATATGGTAGGGATCAACCTTTTAATTTCAAATGAGCTAGTGAGAAGAATAATTTTTAAATATTAAAAGTTTTTTCTCAATTTCACATGGAAAATTAAAATAAAGTTAAGAGTCATCAAATCTCACAACATATGCAACCACCTACTTCACCTTTGAGCAAAACTAGCTGACAACT
>NW_007216047.1:0-1388 GCF_000164805.1 Carlito syrichta
ACATTTTTCAGATTGTCACATGTTTATTCTGGCTTGGGGTGGAGGAAGCCTTGAACTTATTTTGAACATGATGAAAGACATATTAGAAGTCAATAAATTTGCCACTAAAAGATACCCGTATTATAAAATCTTGCATGTTTAGAATTAAAGCATTGAGAGAAAATTAAGTACACTTAAAATTGTTTTATGTCAAGATGTCATATTATAATCTGAGACAATAAAATGTCTAAAAAGGAATATAATATAATTATAACAGAAAACACAAAAGACTCATATGCAGTCAAGTCATTTATATCAGTAATCCAAATCACATTAAAACGTGGACCAATGTAATTGGCAATAGAAACATGCCCAGAGTCACATCAGGTCATTCCGAGCAAACATACTGGACAATCTCATAACTTTGAAATCTAAGGAAAGTGATAGGGGACTCAGGGATTTCAGTAAACGCAGCAAGTACATACCTCATGTTTAGGGCTATCAAATTCGCATTGTGAACTTTAGCACAAATCTCACAGCAACTCAGGGGGGATGTTCTAATTCTGGTAATAGCTTTACTGAGGCATTCTGAGGACTTTAGCTAAATAATATCTAAGTCAAAATGTAAAATCTAAATTAGAGCATAAGGAAGAACATGAAAATAAATACATTAGTATATGTAAGGTGAGGATATTATTTAAGTACTTTGTAATGTACAATGAGGCCAGGAACTCACTTTGGTATGCTGGGTACAGTGGCAAGAGCCCAATATTCAATGCCACATTCTCTGAGGGGCAGGAGGCAGCGATGCCATAACATTCCACAAATGTCCTTTCACACGGTAAAAATATTTCTGACAGTCAGTCTGCCCAAACCTTCCTATTCATAACACTGTCAGCTGGTGTGTCACTCACAGTGACAGGAAAGGAGAGAGAGAAAGATGATTGTGGTGAAGAAGATGGTAGGAGTTAAATCACGGCACGGTGAACAAGCAAGAAGCACCTGAACTGCCCTTTGTCACACAGCCTGTTGACACATTCCTAGCTCAAAGAATTGAGATGGAAAATATTCCACTGGCCTCAGGGAAATGGGTAGTCCCAATATTCAAATGATTGCCATTTAAAATGATGATATGAATAAAGTATCAAAAAGTGATAGAGCCTGAAGAAATCTTGGCGGGAAGGGCATGTCCAGTGATTTGGGGGTGGGGAGAACCTGCCGATCCATTTGTGTTGCCATAACAAAATACCATAGACAGGAAAGTTTATAAACAACAGACATTCATTTCTCACAGTTCTGGAGTCTGGGAAGACTAAGATGGGCGTGCCAATAGATTCAGTATCTGGTGAGGACCCGTCTTCTAATTTGTACATGGCTACTTTTTGCTGCATCCTCACATGGTAGAGGTA
>NW_007216048.1:0-827 GCF_000164805.1 Carlito syrichta
AACTACAAGGAATTCTAGAATTAAAAATCAAACAAGACTTCAAAGGTTGTTTCAATTGCCCAAGTTAGTGCTTCTTGTTCACCTTGGCCAAACATTTTTGTTAGTTATTATCATCTCTTCCTATTATCTTCTCCATACCAACCAATTATTTACTTCAATGAAACAATATCCACTGCATACCAAATAAAAGCATTTGACTGCCCTGTATTTTGTCTAATTCTACATGGCTCAGTTATGAAAAAACAGTTTAATATGTGAAGAACAGAGTTCATTTCCAATAGGCTTTGAAGGTACTGCAGAGCCTCCACCAATAATATAGTGTGGATGATTTCTCCACAGAACATGGGGAATGATTTATGAATGATGCCTGCAGAAAAGACCAGGGCTGTACTCCCAATTAATCAAATTCCAAAGCACCTTAACAAAAGATACCATTCTGGTCATTGGAAGCTCATTAACTGAAAATGATCCCTACTTTTCAAATAACCTTAAAAGAAACCATATAATGAAAATAATCTATCAGCTAGGAAGTGATGAGTGCTGTCTCTTAATGAAACAGAAAACTCAGTGGTATGTTTAATACAAATAAAGAGTACCCACCCTAAATTTGCATAATTTGTGAAGACATTTTAATATATGCTTATAAAATAAGAAATGACTTTACCCAAAGAGGTACTAAAACTAAATAGCCTGTTTCCTAGTAACTCTCCACATCATTACCGGATCTGAATTTTTTTTTCCTTTGTTTTAAAACTAATTTCACTGTGCTGAGACATATTTTGTATACTGTGCTTATCATAACAAAACCCAGTCCATACCATTGTTTG
>NW_007216049.1:0-782 GCF_000164805.1 Carlito syrichta
CCAATCCCATTTACAAAGTCACAAAAAGTGAAATACCTCGGCATCTTCCTAACCAGAGAAGTGAAAACCTTTTGCAATAAGAACTACAAAACATTGCTCAAAGAAATCCAAGAAGACACAAACAAATGGAAAAATATCCCATGCTCATGGATAGGAAGAATCAACATTGTTAAAATGTCCATCTTACTAAAGGCAATCTACAGATTCAATGCCCATTAAGTTATCAACATCATTCTTCTCAGACCTGGAAATGACAATCCAGAAATGTGTATGGAGACATAAACGAACATGAATAGCCAAAACAATCCTTAGCAAAAGAAACAAAGCAGGAGGTATCACACTTCCAGACTTCAAACTTTACTATAAGGTTACAGTAATCAAAACAGTCTGGTATTGGTAAAAGACTAATGGAACAGGATAGAGATTCCAGAAACAAAGCCTCAATTTCTCAACCAACTCATCTTTGACAAAGCCTCCAACAACAACCACTGGGGAGAGGAGAACCTATTCAGTAAATGGTGCTGGGAAAACTGGCTGATCACATGCAGAAAATTGAAATAGTACCCCTACCTATCACCATACACAAAAATTAACTCTAAATGGATCAAAGACCTAAACGTAAAACCTCAATCTATAAGAGTCTTAGAAAATGTGGGAAACACCCTTATGGAAATTGGAACTGACAACCAATTCCTGATCAGAACCCTAAGTGCTCATACCATAAGAAATAAGATAGACAAGTGGGACCTCATCAAACTAACGAGCTTCTGCAAAGCAAAAGA
>NW_007216050.1:0-2047 GCF_000164805.1 Carlito syrichta
GCTCCCAAAAAACCATTGGATCAACAAAGAAATTAAGAAGAAAATTTTAAAAATTACTGAGATAAATAAAAAAAGAAAATACAACATACCAAAACCTATAAGATACAGTAAAATCAGTGCTAAGAGGAATGCGTATAATGAAAATGTCTAAGTCAAAAAAAGTAGAATGATTTCAAATAAATAATCTAATGATGTTCCTCAAGGAACTAGGAAAGCAAGAACAAACCAAACCTAAAGCTAATAGAAGGAAAGAATGCAGATCAGAGCAGAATTAATGAAAAAGAGACTTTAAAATAAAACAATACAGAGGAGAAACAAAACAAAAAGTTGAGTTTTTGAAAAGATTATCCAAATGAATAAACAACTAGCTAGACTAACCAAGAAAAAAGAGAAAACATCCAAATAAAATCAGAAGCAAAAAAGGAAATATTACAACTGACACCACAGAAATAAAAAAATAACCAAAAACAAAATGCTAACAAATGCTAACAAGCTGGAAAACCTAGAGAAAATGAATACATTCCTGAACACATAAAATCTGCCAAAATTGAATCAGGCAGAAACAGAAAACCTGAACAGACTAATAGCGTTAACAAGATTGAATCAGTAATAAATCAAACTTATAAAGAACACTAACTCTCCTCAAACTATTCCAAAAAATTGAAGCAAATAAAAATTTCCCTAACTCATTCTATGTGGCCAGCATTACCCTGATATCAAAATCAGACAAGGACATGACAAAAAGGAAACTACAGACCAGTACTCCAACGAACATAGACACAAAAATCCTCAATAAATTATTAGCAAACCAAATCCTATAACATATCAAAATATTAATAATAATACACCATGATCAAGTGGGAATTATCCCAAGAATGCAAGGATGCTTCAATATTCACAAATCAATAAACATGATCCATCACATCCACAGAATGAAGGACAAAAGCCATATGATCATTTTAGTAGATATACGAAAAACATATTGATAAAATTCAGTATCTATCCAGAGTATATTTTTAAAAACTCAGCAAACCAGACCTAGAAGGAACATACCCCAACAGAATAAAGGCCATATACAATTAACTCACACTTAAAATCATACTAAATGGGTAAAAGCTGAAAACTCTTCTTATTAGAGCTATAACAAGGATGCCCACTTTCACTACTACTAATCAACATAGTACTACAAGTCCTGGCCAGAGTAATCAGATAAGAAAAAGAAACAAAGGGCATTCAAATTGGAAAAGAGGAAGTCAAATTGTCCTTTTTTATATAGAACATGATCTTACATTTAGAAAAACCTAAAGATGCCACAAAAAAACCTTTTAGATCTAATATTTAAATTCAGTGTAGTTTCAACACGCAAAATCAACATGCAAAAATCAGTAGCATTTTTTTACTCCAATAATTAACTGACTGAAAAAGAAATCAAGAAGGCAATTGCATTCACAGTAGTTACAAAAAAAAATACCTAGGAATAAATTTAACTGAGGAGGTGACTCTACAAGGAGAAAACACCGATAAAAGAAGTTGAAGAGGACACAAACAAATGGAAAGACATCCCATGCTTATGAATTAGAATTAATATTGTTAAAATTTTAGAATCCTAAAATTCATATGGAACCAAAAAAGAGCCCAAATAGCCAAAGTAATTGTGAGCAAAAACAACAAAGCTGGAAGCATCACACTAACTGACTTAATAATATAGTACAGGACTTCAGTAGCCAAAACAGTAAGTTACTGGTATACAAACATGCATATAGATAAATGGAACAGAATAGAGAACTCAAAAATAAATTCAGTATTTACAGTCAACTTATTGGACAGAGGCACCAAGAACATATACTGGAGAAAAGATATGCTTTTCAATAAATGGTGCTAGGAAAAATGGATATCCATATGTAGAAGAATGAAACTATCACTCACCATACACTAAACTCAACTCAAAATGGATTGAGGGCTTAAACATAAGACCCAGACTTAAACATAAGACCCATAAAACTACTAGAAGAAAACAACAAAGATTTTATGGTTAAGACTTCAAAAG
>NW_007216051.1:0-659 GCF_000164805.1 Carlito syrichta
CTCCCAGTCTTGGTCTGTCCACTTTTGAGATTGTGGGAGAATCCCCTGGCTGCTGCATCCACAGCATGTGGAGTGCTAGGACTCTGAGGAAGCGCTTAGGCTCATCCATCTAGACATCCCTTTCAGCCACTGCTATTTCAGGTACAATGTGGGATGGAGGACTTCTCTGCCCAACTTCTGAGTTACACCCTTGATCTTTGAGCCAGACAATGATCCTTCTATTCTGGAATCTCTCTCTTCAAACTTATCTAGGATAGATCCCAGAACAGAAAGACCATTAAGAAGAAATCTGAGAAGATATCTCAGATTTCCCCCAGATTTCCATCAGTATATCCCAATGATGCCTCCTTCCTTCTGGTCATTTCTGTCAACCATTACTTAGTTCAATGAGATGGAACACTAGGCATTTTCTAAAGTAGCTACCAATATTTAGACTGGTAAGTCACCTCCAATTCTGACATATAACCTCCTTTTGACTTAGAGAGATTGTTCTTTTTGTGTTTTCCTTAGTCTAGTTATAGCATAACTCCAGGATATCAGTCTTCCAGACTGTGGTTTTTTATATGCAAACTAAGCTCTTTGTAATTCAAGATACGTTTTTTCTCTTTCAAAACCCCTTCTCCTGTTTTTAAGACAACTGGTTCTGAGACAAATTGGAA
>NW_007216052.1:0-652 GCF_000164805.1 Carlito syrichta
TTTATTTATTTTTGAGTTGGAGTCTCACTCTGTCACCTAGACTGGAGTGCAGTGACTGCTCCTGGCCACCGCAGCCTCGACCTGCTGGTCTCCGGCGATCCTTCCGCTCAGACTTCCAAGTAGCCAGAACTACAGGCGCATGCTACCACGCCAGGCTACTTTTTGATTTACTGTAGAGACGAAGTCTCACCAAGTTACCCAGGCGGGTCTCAAGCCCGTGGGCTCAGGCAGTCTACTCGCCTTGTCCTCCCAATGTCCTGGGATTACAGGCTGAGTCACCGAGCCTGGCCCAAAGTTTTTAATGCTTCTACAATTGTTGATGAAAATTACCCTAAAATACCTTCCTAAATAGTAGGTACAAAAAATAATATCAGTGTCACTTAACTTATCCTCATAATTTGAGGATATTATTGTATGAGGGGGACCCAAAAAACCTGGAATTTATTTATAGAAAATTGTGTATTTATTCTTACGTTAAACATGTAAGACTAAATACAGTTACCTTCAAAGTACTCTTCATTTGATACAATACACCTATTGAGATGCTTTTTCCACTGCTGGAAACTGTTTTTGAACTCGTCAATTTTGACGGCTTTTAGTGCTTCTGCCATTTTTTTTGTTTCACCTCTTTTGTATTGGCAAAACGTTTCCC
>NW_007216053.1:0-1177 GCF_000164805.1 Carlito syrichta
TTTAAGCCTTAAGACTGGCCAGAAGTAAAAGCAGACAATATGACATAAACAGAAGGGGAGGGCTGGGCGCTTAACTGCAATGCCCTACCATTTATCTCATTGCCTCCTTGAAATATTAAGAAAATGTACCTGGAAACTCTGGAAAACACCATACGGAAATGATATGCTTTCCAAACTGGGCACCGCCACTTGTCCCTCAAGATCTGCTTTACACCTCCCTCCTGCCTTGGGCTCTGGGAGTCACTCCGCTATCACTAACCTCAGGATGCCAGTTGATGGTGCCACCTATGAGAGGCACTAGCAGGAGATGAAGCATGGGAGGTCTTTGCCTACTGGGCTCCTGCCCACCGGGTCCCTCCACCAAGGCCCATGGGTCCTGCTGGAAAGGCTGTTCCCAGTGACAGGAACCAGCTGCTGGTTCCAGCATCCAACAATCCCTCTTTCCTCCTCCGAACTAGATGCTGTGGCTTCCCCATGTGCTGGCCCAAGTGAGTGTGCTTAACTTCCCAAGCTGACTTTCCTTAACCCTGCCTGCTTCTTTGTAAATAGTTTCTTTATTAAACACCTCCTAATGACCCTATTTGTGTGAGCCATCTGTTTCCTGCTGAGCCCCTGATAGATGCAGCTTCCAATCAAGAAAGTAAGGCTGCGATGTCCACAAGCACCAGCATGGAGCATTAGAAGTGCCTTTGGGGGCATTAACAGGACATTGTAAGTTCGGGATAAAGATTAGCAACATGTCAAAAGTGGAAAAAATGAGCTTTCGGCCCAAATTGCTCTATTACAAGAAGAGAGCAGAAAACCCGTCAAGAGTAGTACATATATATTTGGGTAAGAGTGTGGAGAAGATGGTATATAAATGACTTGTGAATCATGCTGTGACGGTAAAGAATACTGAACAACAAATATTCAACTCCAAAAAAGTATATGTAAATACATAAAATATAATGATAAGGCCACTCTTACCAAAATCTAGCCTTATTGGCATCTTGAGAAACTTGTCATATGAGAGGGGACCCCAAAAAACCAAAATTCTCTTTTTGGAGGGTGGGCTTCTTGTAGTCCAGGCTTCCCCCACTACTTAGTGTTCTAGGAACCCATCAGCATCAGTGAACCAACTAGTGTTGCTGTGAAAGGCTGCATTCGGCTTCAATGCTTTTTTTTTTTTTTTTTTTTT
>NW_007216054.1:0-788 GCF_000164805.1 Carlito syrichta
GAATCCATTAAGGAGACTGATGCCAATGGATCAAAAATATGGGTGTAACAGTGAACTCAAAGATGAGAATCTTTCTTGTCATTTCTTCATTTCCCAGTGACTATCACAATACTAGTCTATTTTTACTAAAATGACCATAAGCTTAGCTGTTAAGAGACAGGTTATAAGAGTTCAAATCCCAACCTCGCTACTCTCCATGCCTTACCTTCTCCATCCATAAAAAGGTACTGATAATTTATTTCCCTTCTGAGGAAATGATATGGAATAAATGAGTAAAAATCACCATATTTTATGTTTCTAAAACAAACTCAGCCTTAATCTGTGTCCCCACATACCTAGAGGAATACAAATGCATGCCTGTTTGGGGTATCTTCTTTTCTAGGCTGGCACAAGAAAAATGTCAGGGCGTAAACTAGGCCTGCTAAGCAGGGAAAGGATATTTTGACTAGTGGTTGACATGAGCAAAACCTCTGAGATGTGGTTGTCCAAGTCCATCTTAGGCCTGTTGCTCTACTCTCCACCCCAATATTAGAGTTTATTCTCCCCTGACCTTTCAGGTCACTGCACTGGAAGTCCTTGCTTTCAGACTCAGGTGCTAGGTGTTCTCTCTCTCAGTTAGAGGAAAGCAAGGAGAGAAACTAAAGAGGCTGTTTTTAATAAAATATTTGGAAAGATTTTAGGCAAGGGAAATAGCTTGAAATTGGTGACATTGTTTAGGAGAGATTTCTGGGGCAACAGTCAAGCTGCTTTGAGACAAAGTAGTTAGTGTCCAGTCAGAGAGAAGTTTT
>NW_007216055.1:0-823 GCF_000164805.1 Carlito syrichta
CTGTTAAGAGCCAGGTTATAAGAGTTCAAATCCCAACCTCGCTACTCTCCATGCCTTACCTTCTCCATCCATAAAAAGGTACTGATAATTTATTTCCCTTCTGAGGAAATGATATGGAATAAATGAGTAAAAATCACCATATTTTATGTTTCTAAAACAAACTCAGCCTTAATCTGTGTCCCCACATACCTAGAGGAATACAAATGCATGCCTGTTTGGGGTATCTTCTTTTCTAGGCTGGCACAAGAAAAATGTCAGGGCGTAAACTAGGCCTGCTAAGCAGGGAAAGGATATTTTGACTAGTGGTTGACATGAGCAAAACCTCTGAGATGTGGTTGTCCAAGTCCATCTTAGGCCTGTTGCTCTACTCTCCACCCCAATATTAGAGTTTATTCTCCCCTGACCTTTCAGGTCACTGCACTGGAAGTCCTTGCTTTCAGACTCAGGTGCTAGGTGTTCTCTCTCTCAGTTAGAGGAAAGCAAGGAGAGAAACTAAAGAGGCTGTTTTTAATAAAATATTTGGAAAGATTTTAGGCAAGGGAAATAGCTTGAAATTGGTGACATTGTTTAGGAGAGATTTCTGGGGCAACAGTCAAGCTGCTTTGAGACAAAGTAGTTAGTGTCCAGTCAGAGAGAAGTTTTTACTCCATATCTGCTTAGAACACCATGATGTTTGGCAACCACAGGCTGGAAACTTCCAGAGCATCTGGCATCTTGTGTCTATTTCCCATGGTGAGCAGTAATAATCAGGCTGAGGCCTCGCGGACAGCAGGTATGGACAGGTGGGAGAGGAGCGGGGAGCAGGCCCAGGGTGGCATGGAGG
>NW_007216056.1:0-704 GCF_000164805.1 Carlito syrichta
ACACTATCAGATTTTTAATTTTCTAACTTTAGATTGTTTTATTTTCTATTTCAACATGATGTAATATGAAATTTTTTTCTAGTATGGAAAAATATATTGATGGTTAACCAAAAAGATATCCTAGTAATGACACATTCTGACTAATAACCGCTGGGCTCTTCCATCGTTTGAACTGATGTCACTCCCCTAATGAGCAATGTATTTGCCAGAATAAAGGAAGAAATACATCCAAGAAAGAGGTTTGAAGAGAAGACTGAAGAAAATCCAACTATCTGAATATTAAAATATATTCAGTAAATCCTTTTCATCACATCCACACTAAAGAAGAACCTTGAGAAATACAATTTGAGTCAGTGTTACCAAGCAACTCTAATATGCTCTGTAAAATTATGCTGTTGTCATTCTGAGACCTTCTTTCCTATTTTGTGGTTCTTATTCAGAAAGTTTTGTGGTTTAGATTCAATCAGAAACTTTGGGGTTGGTGTTTAATAGATTTGTTGTTCTTTTTCCATTTGGCCAATTGCTAGCAGCCAGCTGGGGAGGATGTCTGACTTAAAACCATAATAAATGAAGTTTCCATTAGACTCTTTGGCTTGGAGTTGCTTCCTGTAAAGACATTGCACTGCTGTTAGTGGTTTGGAGAACCAGAATGCTTATTTTTTTTCAATAAATGAAAGCTGAAGTTTATTAGGTAGGATAGTATA
>NW_007216057.1:0-540 GCF_000164805.1 Carlito syrichta
GAGACTCAGTTACAAAAATTAACAGATAGATTATTTAGTTACAACAGATAGACTTTTCATCTGGCTCATTTTTCAGTCTATTCAATTTAAAGTGGTTTGGTTTATTAAGTTACCCTAACTAAGGAGCATACTGTAAAATCTTGGTATAATATTTTCTCTATTATCATAATAGTAGTCTTCTTGGTGCTCTGTCCTCTCAAAAAGTTTTAAAAAATGTTTGCATACAGCCATCTGTCAAACATCAAATGATCTCTATTCAGTTAAAATGACCAAAATTCAAATAAATACATAATCATGAGACACTAAGTTATGATATATTGAGACCAGAAACTCAGAATGATAGTAACTGAAAGTAGCAGTAATGCCTTTAGTTTTGGTTACACTCTCACCCTTAGTTTTGGTTACACTCTTACCGAGGAAATTGTTTGACACTCAGTCGCTGTACACTAGCTGTTTGCCTCCAGCCACTGAAAGAATGTCTGGGTTTCAAGAAAATGTGGCAGATAGGAAAGTTTGGGGTATCTCAGGAGTGACTTGCCC
>NW_007216058.1:0-651 GCF_000164805.1 Carlito syrichta
TGAAAAAAATGAACTTAGGGGAAGGTCAGAGTCTAGAGTAAGGAGTTTGACTCACCAGAACATTTTGTCTTTGTCCTGCAGGGATAAACAGTCTTTGGTTGGTTAAAAACAGAGCAGGGACTCAATGAAATCTGCCTGCAAGTATCATTTAATTTAATCACACAGTCATGCCTTATCTTTCTTGAATTAGACTTACCCTCTTCTTTAGCCATTTACCAAATGACAGAATTTGTCCCTTTACCACTTGGCCACTCCTTTTGAAAAATATGTATATCGGTTGTCTGAAAATCAAATCTCTGCAAGGGGTAGACATGATAGAAGACATGAAAACAATGGTTGTGAATGAGACACTAGAGAGTGGTGAGGTTTGTGGAAAACTGCACAATCCCTGTGCCATCTATAGGCATGCATGTTTCCAGTGGGACACAGAACGTGTGTGAGCAGAATTTGACTGAACCTGCTGTCTGATAGTGACCTTTGATCTATAATTTTTCTGAAATGAAGGTCCCAGAACTTGGTGAAATATTCTTACAGGGATATAAACATTACAGACTAAAAAGTAACTGATCACCTCCCTTATGCTACTCTTCATTTCTACTGATCAAGACCACTAGATATTTCCACTTCAAGACTGTGCTCAAGTTTTTTTTT
>NW_007216059.1:0-694 GCF_000164805.1 Carlito syrichta
CCAGAGTAAAATATGCATTTGATTACTGGTGCTAGTGTTTTGGTGTGCTCTCTTGTTTATACATTCAATGGTTTTCTTCTAGGTTATCTTAATTTCATAATGCCCCAGAGAGAATATTAAAGTTGAATGATAAATAATTAGATGTTTTAAGCATGAAGGTCTTATTTCAAATAAAATTAAGGAACAACAACAACAAAAAACCCTTAAGTCATTTAAGTAGGCTAAAATAAATGTTCCCTCAACCCTTGAGAATGTAAGTAAAGCACCTTCCTTCCGGTGGCTGATGGAGGTGTAACTTCCTGGCTGCCTCCCTAAATTCCTACATTTGTTATACATTGAGGGTAAAAGGCAAGGAAGAGATTCCCATGCGGTTGTTCCCTGTGTACTGCTTCTGCATAATGCCTTTAAACTACTTATCCAGGTGCTTGCTCAACAAAGTTCTGGCAAAGACCTGCTGTGTGTCAGGCCCTGTGGAACCTTCCACGCCAAAGACATACACACCTGTCCTTGTGAGCTTTCTTTTGGTCTAGGAAGACTGACGTGAAACAAGGAATCGCCATCTCATGGTGACTGTGAAAACAACATGCAAGAGAAGTGTGGCGTGTGGCGTGCATGTCAATTAGGTAGGCTTGGGCCTCGTCCACATGTTAGAAAGACATCTTGAGAAAGGGACCTCTGAGACGGAATTAATGAA
>NW_007216060.1:0-571 GCF_000164805.1 Carlito syrichta
CACTCACCTCAGCCTCCCAAAGGCGCGGGATTACAGGCTGAGCCACCGAGCCCTGCTTTATCCATTTTTTAAAGCATCTTTACGATGAATGAATGTTCAATTTTGTCACATGCTTCTTCTGCGTGTATTGGTATCATCATGTGGTTCATATCTTTCATTCGGTTAATGTATGTCACATTGATTATGTTGAAGCACTTATGCATCCTAAGGATAAGTCCTACTTGGTCAAGATGTATAATCTTTTAAAAGTGATGCTAAATTCAGTTTCCTAGCATTTTATTAAGAATTTTTTTTGCATCTGTCTTCACTGTGTTCTTCTGTAGTTTTCTTTTCTTGTGGTGACTTTGTTTGGCTTTGCTATCAGAGTGATGCTGTCCTCATAAAATGAGTTTGGAAGTGTCCTCTCTTCTATTCGTTGAAGTTTTTGAAAAGTATTTTGGTATTCTTTGAATGTTTGGTAGGATTCACCCATGAAGCCATTTAGTTCTAATCTTCTCTGTTTTGAGAAATTTTGATTACGGACTCAGTCTTATTTGCTACTGGTTTGTTCTGGTTTTCTAATTTTTTAAAA
>NW_007216061.1:0-787 GCF_000164805.1 Carlito syrichta
CTTTATCCATTTTTTAAAGCATCTTTACGATGAATGAATGTTCAATTTTGTCACATGCTTTTTCTGTGTGTATTGGTATCATCATGTGGTTCATATCTTTCATTCGGTTAATGTATGTCACATTGATTATGTTGAAGCACTTATGCATCCTAAGGATAAGTCCTACTTGGTCAAGATGTATAATCTTTTAAAAGTGATGCTAAATTCAGTTTCCTAGCATTTTATTAAGAATTTTTTTTGCATCTGTCTTCACTGTGTTCTTCTGTAGTTTTCTTTTCTTGTGGTGACTTTGTTTGGCTTTGCTATCAGAGTGATGCTGTCCTCATAAAATGAGTTTGGAAGTGTCCTCTCTTCTATTCGTTGAAGTTTTTGAAAAGTATTTTGGTATTCTTTGAATGTTTGGTAGGATTCACCCATGAAGCCATTTAGTTCTAATCTTCTCTGTTTTGAGAAATTTTGATTACGGACTCAGTCTTATTTGCTACTGGTTTGTTCTGGTTTTCTAATTTTTTAAAATTCAGTCTCAGTAAGTTTTATATTTGTAGGAATTAATGTATTTCTTCTAAGTTATCCAATTTGCTGGCATTTAAAAAATATAATAGCTTCTTATGGTCCTCTGTATTTCTGTGGCATTCATTGTAATGTCTTCTCTTTTAGTTCTTTTTATTTATTTGAGTTTTTTATTTCTCTTTTTAAAATTTAGCTTAAGATTTATTAATTCTGTTTATCTTTTCATAAACCAACCTTCAGCATTTTTTCTGTTATTTTAAAAGTCTTCTATTTATTT
>NW_007216062.1:0-738 GCF_000164805.1 Carlito syrichta
TTGAAGTATTGTGTTTTCATTTTATTTTCTCAGATAGATTTAAAATTATATGTTGCTTGTCTATTGACCAAACAGTAGTTCAAGAGTGTGTTGCTTAGTGTCTACATTTTTGTAAATTTTTCTTTCTTTTTTTTTGAGTTGGAGTCTCACTCTGTCACCCAGACTGGAGTGCAGTGGCATGCTCCCGGCCACCGCAGTCTCGACTTGCTGGGCTCCGGCGATCCTTCCGCCTCAGTCTTCCAAGTAGCTGGAACTATAGGTATGTACTACCACACCTGGCTAATTTTTTATTTTATTGCAGAGATGAGGTCTCACCGAGTTACCCAGGCGGGTCTTGAAACCACAGGCTCAGGTAATTCACTCACCTCAGCCTCCCAAAGTTCTGGGATTACAGGCTGAGCCACCGACCCCAGCTTATAAATTTTTCTTACTGGTCTTTATTTCTAATTTCATTACACGATGGTTGAAAAAGATTACATGATTTTAATATTCTCAAGTTTGTTAAAATTTATTTTATAATCTAATGTGATCTATTTTGGAGAATTTTTGTGCATACTTGAGAAGAATGTGTATTCTTCTGTTGCTGTTTCTTTCTAGATAGTTTCTTGAAAGTGGGTTATTGAAGTATTCTATCATTATTGTATTGCTGTCAATTTCTCTTACAGATCTGTCAAGACTTGTTTTATATGTTTATATTTTAATGTTTGCTTTATATGCTTTACAATTTCTAATGTTGGG
>NW_007216063.1:0-718 GCF_000164805.1 Carlito syrichta
CTCTGTCACCCAGACTGGAGTGCAGTGGCATGCTCCCGGCCACCGCAGTCTCGACTTGCTGGGCTCCGGCGATCCTTCCGCCTCAGTCTTCCAAGTAGCTGGAACTATAGGTATGTACTACCACACCTGGCTAATTTTTTATTTTATTGCAGAGATGAGGTCTCACCAAGTTACCCAGGCGGGTCTTGAAACCACAGGCTCAGGTAATTCACTCACCTCAGCCTCCCAAAGTTCTGGGATTACAGGCTGAGCCACCGACCCCAGCTTATAAATTTTTCTTACTGGTCTTTATTTCTAATTTCATTACACGATGGTTGAAAAAGATTACATGATTTTAATATTCTCAAGTTTGTTAAAATTTATTTTATAATCTAATGTGATCTATTTTGGAGAATTTTTGTGCATACTTGAGAAGAATGTGTATTCTTCTGTTGCTGTTTCTTTCTAGATAGTTTCTTGAAAGTGGGTTATTGAAGTATTCTATCATTATTGTATTGCTGTCAATTTCTCTTACAGATCTGTCAAGACTTGTTTTATATGTTTATATTTTAATGTTTGCTTTATATGCTTTACAATTTCTAATGTTGGGTGCATATATATTTATAGTTGTTATATCTTCCTATTGAATTGACCTTCTTATCATTATATAATGACCTTCTTGTCTTTAGAAATAGCTTTTGACTTATAGTATATTTTGTCTGATATAAGTATAGTCATT
>NW_007216064.1:0-822 GCF_000164805.1 Carlito syrichta
TAGGTATGTACTACCACACCTGGCTAATTTTTTATTTTATTGCAGAGATGAGGTCTCACCAAGTTACCCAGGCGGGTCTTGAAACCACAGGCTCAGGTAATTCACTCACCTCAGCCTCCCAAAGTTCTGGGATTACAGGCTGAGCCACCGACCCCAGCTTATAAATTTTTCTTACTGGTCTTTATTTCTAATTTCATTACACGATGGTTGAAAAAGATTACATGATTTTAATATTCTCAAGTTTGTTAAAATTTATTTTATAATCTAATGTGATCTATTTTGGAGAATTTTTGTGCATACTTGAGAAGAATGTGTATTCTTCTGTTGCTGTTTCTTTCTAGATAGTTTCTTGAAAGTGGGTTATTGAAGTATTCTATCATTATTGTATTGCTGTCAATTTCTCTTACAGATCTGTCAAGACTTGTTTTATATGTTTATATTTTAATGTTTGCTTTATATGCTTTACAATTTCTAATGTTGGGTGCATATATATTTATAGTTGTTATATCTTCCTATTGAATTGACCTTCTTATCATTATATAATGACCTTCTTGTCTTTAGAAATAGCTTTTGACTTATAGTATATTTTGTCTGATATAAGTATAGTCATTTCTGTTTTCTTTTAGTTAACATTTGCATGGTATGTCTTTTTCTATCTCTTCATTTTTAGACTATGTAAAATATGACTTTTTAAGTATAAAGTGAGTTTCTTATAGACAGCATATAGTGGGATTTATTTTTAAATTCTGTCAGCCACTTTAAGTCTTCTCATTGGGGATTTTAATCTATTTACATATAAAGTTATTATTGAAAGGGAAGAAT
>NW_007216065.1:0-503 GCF_000164805.1 Carlito syrichta
TCCTTTCCCCTCCCTACCTCCCCATAGTTTCCCGCCACTGTCAATCCTTTTCTTATAGTATTATGATAGTTGTTCAAGGTCCACTTATGAGTGAGAACATGTGATACTTAGATCTTTGTTTCTATGAGAGATCAGGTTTCTAAGAGAATTCTTAACTATATTATTTTGAATTCTCAGCAAACCAGCTTTTCTGGAAGAAGCTTTAAAAGGATTTTTTCCATAACATAAATCCTTTACCTGCATCCTTCACTCACTGTGAAAATTTAGGGATACCTGCATTATAAAGGCAATCCTAGCCAGAACAGGTTTGCCCTTTTTACAAAAGATAACATGGCAACACTTCTTCGGGAATAAATCCTAATTTATTCCAGGCCTCTTCAAGGGACAAGAATTTATATCTACTCTAGTCATACTCAATGCCAGATTTCCAGGAATGGTTTTCTTCAGTAAGGGAAACCAGTTGAGACATTGCTCTAACCATTGAATGGTTCTCTTTAAGAGTG
>NW_007216066.1:0-781 GCF_000164805.1 Carlito syrichta
TTTATTCCAGGCCTCTTCAAGGGACAAGAATTTATATCTACTCTAGTCATACTCAATGCCAGATTTCCAGGAATGGTTTTCTTCAGTAAGGGAAACCAGTTGAGACATTGCTCTAACCATTGAATGGTTCTCTTTAAGAGTGAGAGAAGGGTCTCATGAGTTGACAAGAAACAACTGAAAACAAACTAACCAGTGTAAAGAGCCTGAGCACTGGCCCAAATTCCCCCTTTCCAAGACCTTTTCTGATACTCAGCAACCCACCCCCCCAAAAAGCCACCCATTCATAAAACCATTTGTCCAATCTTCATTTGAGTATTGAACTTGGAACTCCATTTAATCCAAATACTTCTTATTCATCAGTTGATGGTATGAAAGGAAATCTATTGCACTTGAGCAATCCATACTTGCTCCATTATTTAAGAATATTCAATTCTTCTAAAAAAAAAAATAAGCAAAACAAACAGCATGGACGTAACTCAAGAATTATTAAGCACAGATAATAAGTACACTAATAGTCTAAGAGAAGAGGCAAAATTCATAGGGTGTATTAAGTAGAGATAATGAGTAGCTGGTGAGATACAGGCACATCATAATGTGTTAAATGTAGACAGTGAGTCAGTAACCTATAAGACATGTTAAAGATAGAATAAACGGAAAGTATAATGGAGCAAACAAGAGTATTACTCTTTGATTGGAAGGCTTGGAAAGACCAAGTCTTACAGCAAAAAACACCATACCACTCTGAGCTGACAACATAAATGTTATCCTGAAATCAACCAAC
>NW_007216067.1:0-1142 GCF_000164805.1 Carlito syrichta
AGTAACCAGGAATAGACTTCAGAGCCAAAGAAGGGCACAGGTCCTCCTAATTTGGAGATCGGAGATTCATGAGCAGTTATAACGAGATGATCATTTTAGGGCATGGATTTCAGACCTCCTCACCTTTCCTTTTCTGTCATCTCTAATCCTTGACACACAAATCCGGCCAGCACACCACTGCTTTTGGAATATTGACTTCAGATAACATATTCAGTCATGAACATTAGAGTTTTACAAATCCTGCATACGATTTTGCTGGATTTTGCTGAATTAAGGACTGTATCTTTGCTGAATTAGGAACCTGAAATTTTGAGCTCTTTAAATATAAATTTCCGCACAATTTTTCAGACCTACACATGCAAGTAAGTTCCAACCATCATGGTAGAATGGCTACTTTGTGGTGACTTACTGAACAGACATATTCCAGTAATATCCATATTTGTACCAGGGCAGAAGACCAGCTGCTGTCCTCTCTACTCAACAAAGGACTCTTGTGTTTAAACATACTGTATGCCCAGCAGCAGAAGGGAGTCTGAGCAGTGATGTCAAAGTATACCATGATGTCACCACAATTCACAAAGAATTACAGTTAATACCATGTGAAGTGAGGCCAAATTCAACACTTTTCCTCTTGGGTATTTCACAGTCTGAGAGACAGAAGCAAGGCCAGAGGTCAGGCCTTTGTATAATTTTGTTTCGCATTCTCCAGACACCCTAATTTTGGAAGGAGGGGAGGGAGAAGACAGCCTGTTAAAGAAAAGTCCCCTGACCATCTGCGGAGAATGAATTCTAGTATCTGTATGCACAAATGTCTATACTAGGTTATTCTTGGGATTTCTGCTGAAGACTACTAGATAAACAAATTTAATGAAAAGCAATATGCAAAAAAGTCCAGATGTGTTTAGCAATAAGTTTACACAAGAATTTGGCCCAGATCCTGAAATAAATAAGAAAGGAGCAAAATAAATCAGACTGGGAGCACCTGAGAGTTTTAATAAATGTTGGAAATAAGACTCGCTCATTCTCATTCTCCCTTTCAGGGTGTTTTTCAGGCCATTAAATGGTTTAGATCCTTGACCTCGGGAGGAAAAATTCTTTAAAATGTTTGCAGTTAATAGGTTTACTGCTCTGTCTGCTGTCTC
>NW_007216068.1:0-768 GCF_000164805.1 Carlito syrichta
GAGATCGGAGATTCATGAGCAGTTATAACGAGATGATCATTTTAGGGCATGGATTTCAGACCTCCTCACCTTTCCTTTTCTGTCATCTCTAATCCTTGACACACAAATCCGGCCAGCACACCACTGCTTTTGGAATATTGACTTCAGATAACATATTCAGTCATGAACATTAGAGTTTTACAAATCCTGCATACGATTTTGCTGGATTTTGCTGAATTAAGGACTGTATCTTTGCTGAATTAGGAACCTGAAATTTTGAGCTCTTTAAATATAAATTTCCGCACAATTTTTCAGACCTACACATGCAAGTAAGTTCCAACCATCATGGTAGAATGGCTACTTTGTGGTGACTTACTGAACAGACATATTCCAGTAATATCCATATTTGTACCAGGGCAGAAGACCAGCTGCTGTCCTCTCTACTCAACAAAGGACTCTTGTGTTTAAACATACTGTATGCCCAGCAGCAGAAGGGAGTCTGAGCAGTGATGTCAAAGTATACCATGATGTCACCACAATTCACAAAGAATTACAGTTAATACCATGTGAAGTGAGGCCAAATTCAACACTTTTCCTCTTGGGTATTTCACAGTCTGAGAGACAGAAGCAAGGCCAGAGGTCAGGCCTTTGTATAATTTTGTTTCGCATTCTCCAGACACCCTAATTTTGGAATGAGGGGAGGGAGAAGACAGCCTGTTAAAGAAAAGTCCCCTGACCATCTGCGGAGAATGAATTCTAGTATCTGTATGCACAAATGTCTATACTAGG
>NW_007216069.1:0-5445 GCF_000164805.1 Carlito syrichta
ATCTGACTGTGTTAGTGGCAATCGTCTGCTGGAAAACAGGAGGTCCAGAACAGACAAGTTACCCAGGAAGAAATACATCAGGGTGTGAAGTTGAGAACTGACTCGGACAGGATGATAATGCTGCTGCCTGCCAACGTCACGATGTAAAGGAGCATTCGTGCCCAGAAGAGGACACGCTGGGACATGAGGCGCTTGGACAGGCTCACGAGAATGAATTCCATCACTTTAGAGTGGTTTCCATTCTCCTGGTCGTTCATTTCCTCTCCCTGCAACTACAGGTGGGGAAAGAAAGCAGGTGAAGCCAGGCTCGGTGGCTCAGCCTGTCATCCCGCGCCTTGGGCGGCTGAGGTGAGGGGACGGCCTGAGCCCGCGGCTTCGAGACCCGCCTGGGCAACTTGGCGAGACCTCATCTCTACAATAAATCAAAAAAATTAGCCAGGTGTGGTAGCACACGCCTGTAATTCCAGCTGCTTGGAAGGCTGAGGTGGAAGGATCGCCAGAGCCCAGCGGGTCGAGGCTGCAGTGGCCGGGAGCGGCCACTTCACTCCAGCCTGCGTGGCAGAGAGAGACTCCAACTCAAAAAAAGAAAGAAAGCAAGAAAGAAAGCAGGCGAATCGGGTCTTTTCCCATGACAGATGCATGGGTTATACCACCAGGTTGGGCAGAGCTCAACAGCCCTGACACAGGCTCTCCTCTGAAATTTCCAGTAGCCCCGACACAGGCTCGCCTCTGAAGTTTTCAACCCCTGACCCGCCAGCTACCTGAGTGGCCACTCCCATTCCATGTCCCTTTCGGGGAAAATGTAAAAACCACCCTTTGGCAGAAAGGTTCAGGGTCCCTGGGCTTATGTGAATGCAGCGTTTGGGGAAGAGACAAGGGAGAAGATACTGAACCTCTGGCCACCAAGCTTCCCGTGAGCCTCCACTCCGAGCCCAGTGAGGCCTGGCCACAAGTGGACATTGACAGACCGCCTCAGCGTTCAGGGGCAAATGGGCTGAAGGATGCCAGTGTGGTGGCATAGGGAAAGATGCCCGGGACAGCAGTGCTCACCATCCAGTGTCTCATGTCCCTTCCCACATGGGGTCTGAGACTCAAAGACCCACAGGGCTTTGGTCCTCCACAGAATCTTCTCCACAGACCAAGATCCACACCCTGCAGGGCAGAGAAGATGAAATGGAGAAAGGGAAGGTATAAGGCCAGGGTACCTGGGGAGGTACCCATTGTGGGCCAGCTAAGGACCGCCTTGCTGGCTGTCTCTGTTCCCCCAGCCCCCCGTCTGTGCATGAGCAGGTGGGTGGGGCTGGAAGGCCAGGCCAGCCCTGCTCTAGGCTTTGTCACAAAAGTTCTCTCTGGCCATCAGAGTCGGCACTGACTTCTTTCACCTCAGAATGATGAAACCTGAGGTGTTGGTGGGAGCTCGCTGGACAAGACAAAGCCGGCCATGTGACAGAGTCCCCGTCAGTGCTCTTGATTACTCTTAACGAGCTACTGTGCCATGATATGCCATAAATCCTCTGTACCATCCATCAGTCCTCTCCGCACCCTTTCTGCAGATGCACATCTTCATCTGGGCATCTGCTCTCACCTTAAAGACCACCAGATCACCGGCACGCTCATTGCTTTCCCCATTCCTCCCCAAGTCGACACCATTTTCCACTTTGCCGTCTCGACCCATGCCTGGCACTTGTTAATGGCTTCCAAACAGCAGTTCCTTCTCTATTCTCACTCTTCAAGTCCAATGAGTCAACACAGTCCGCTAATGTGTCCGTTTCCTTGAATAAGCATTCACAGACAGCAGCGGTAGGGCAGGCACCAGGAGGAAGCTTCCACTGCAGTCTCTCTCCTGCCCATCCCTTCTCCTCTAGGCCCACGTGTGGAGACCAAGAACGCATTGCCTCATACCACGACTGACCAGGAGCAGTCTCCTGAGCAAAGTCCCTACCCTCAGTGGGCTCACAATTTACTGGGGGAAAGACAAGAACAGGACATTCAGTTCTTAGATGTGGTCTGTCGGTGGTGGGTTCAAGGTCCTACAAAGAGCACCCGGGGCAGGCACCCAACCAATTCCAATCAGGGAGAAAGAGACATCTCTGCTGAGAAATGAAGAGTCAGTAGGAACCAGCCAGCCAAAGAGAGAAGGAGGGGAGAGAGGAGCACCAAGGGCGGACTCCCCAGTTCTGGCTCACCGCCGGTCGGAGAAGAATCTGACTGGAAGCTCCAGGAGTAGAGCCCGGAAATCTGGGTTTTCACAGGCCCTGCAGGTGGTTCTGAGTTCTCTACAGTTCCAGCACGACTGAATGCTCTCCAGAAGTTCTCAACACTCATCTCAATGCAGGAATGAGGGGAGAAACAGACATCGATGGCTGGCCACATGCTTCAGAGCTATTGGTTCCCTCCAGAGAAGTCTGCAAAACTACACACACACACACACACACACACACACACACACACACACACACACACACAGACACACACACACACACAGACACACACACACACACAGACACACACACACACACAGACACACACACACACACACACACACACACACACACACACACACACACACACCACGGCCTTAAAGTAGCATCCGAAATTTTTCCTCAGGTTAAACAGCTACAGAGATGTAATTCTGGCTGACTATAAATGGTCATAGTTTAAGGCCACTCCTTAGATAGGCTTTATGTGCCCTCAGCGGGGTTCACACCTGAGTGTGAGGTCAGGCACCAAAACCTCACACCCTCTCAAAGGCCATGGGTAGGGCCCACTCCACGGCGAGCTCCCAGAGAAAAGGCTGCTGCCGTGTCCTACAGCATAGGGCGGGCTGGTCATCTGGAAAGAGGTTACTTCCTGTGGTCATCAGGGCTCCCTATGATCTCAGGCAGAGCACTTGAGTGAGTGGACTGACCCTCCTCTTGTGGGGATTCCACCTGGCGGTCTCAGGAAAGCGGCTTTCACTGCCTCTTTGCACTCAAAATGACCCTGCACCACGGAGACGTAGTGGACACCATCCCCAGGGAAACAGTCCCTGCATGGTCTTCACTGCCAATTCCACGGGTGGCATCCCTTTCCACGGGTGACATTCCAGCACCCCCGGACCCTGGCTCTGAGGATGGGCCCACTGCCAGGTTGCATCCCCATGACAGACTGAGCGGCGTAGGCAGACCAGCCAGGCTTGTCACACAGCTCTGTGGCCAAGCCTCCTTGCCTGAAGGAGCCCGCCCACTCAGGCGTGGTAGTGGAGAAACCCAGGTCGAGCATGCCCCTTGCGCTGGCGGTGAGCAAAACTTTGTTTTCCCAGGAGCACGCCTGTCTGGTGAGGATGAATGCAGCGGGCCTTCTTAAGCCTTTTCTTCTCCAATCCCGAGGTGCTTGCCTGAATTCAGCAATGCTTAGACAGCCAGGAAGTCTGCACTTGCCGAAAGCATTGGCTTCCAGTTCTCCTGGGGATTGAGGTGACTGTGCTCTCTGCTCGGTGAGTGCTTCCCTCAGACTGAGGCCAATGGGCTTGGCGGCTTGTGACTCAAGGAACTCAGTCATAAGAGATGACATAGCCTGAAGGCCTAGGAGCTGTATGCGTCCACAGTTCCCAAGCAATGCCCCAACTGCTTCTGCAGAGACTGGACACTCAACAGGCAATTGGCTCTGACGTCTGAGAAAGCAGACAGTGGCGTAGAAAATTGGCGTGTGGACAGAGATGTGGACTTTCTCCTTCTTGGGGGTGTAGGCTGAGTTTCTCTGTTTTTCCATAACTATTAACATTTCCTACCTAGGTGGTCCCCAGGTTCTGAGGTCCACCTGGGACAGGCACCAGGGACAGCTCCCTAGGCACAAGCTTGCCAAGGACCTCAGAGTCCTGGGCTATGCCAAAAAAGTCATCCGAGTCTGATGTGTACTGCAGCCCTCCACCGTGATCCCATTGCCCACGAGTCAGGACCGCAGGGAAGCCAGGACAGGGCATATGAAGTCCAGTCCTCTCGCCAGGGACACACAAAGGCCAGTGACACCTGGCACGTCTCCAGGTAGGCTCACACTGTTGGAGGAGAGAGATGCTTACATGTGGCTCAGCGGGAGACTCAGCAGAGAAGTGCCGACGTTTCCATCCACACCCGGGTTGGGGAGGGGAGGGCTGACTCGGAGTGAACTCCGTTGGCCTTATTAAGCCAAGAGAGACTCGGGAGATGCAAAATCGATCTTGGCGAGAGATTCCCAAGGGAGGCAATTAGAGGTGTGTGCCAACCACTTGACTGAAGATGTGAGGAGCCTTGGCGGGCAGCCACAGTTGTCACTGTGGTCCCCGGGGAAGCAGACGGGCGGACTCTGAGCCAAAGGGTTGCAACAAATTGCGAGTCCATGACGCAACCTCACAGCCCACGGCATGGGATTTATTCAGTCCTTGTCCGACGCTGGGCATCAGGAGCCTCTCAGGAGTCAATGACTCTGAAATCCAAGGATTGCTAGACAGACAGCCTCCGTCAAGTCCGTCTGTTCCTGTCTCAACCGAATCCTGAGGAGAGTCGAGCTCAGCAAGAGGGCACAGACAAATGGAGGGCCAGACACAAACACTGGAAGCAGACGTCACAAATTAAACTTGAGGACCAAGTCGGCCTGGAATGCTTACAATGACAAGAGGCCTGCATAGGAGGGAACCTGAGGACAGGACCTGAGCAAGGGGCGGACCCGAACCGGAGCCAGGCACGTCACCAGGGTTCCGAGCTCAGCTCCAGCCCTTCCGGGCTGTGTGGCTGTGGCAGAGCTATGACTCTTACCCTCTCCCTCAGCTTTCTGTCTTTCCTCCCGGACAAGAGTGAGGAATAGTGGCTCCCTCACTTCGTTGTGTGAAGGGAAGACAGAGCGGACACATGTGTAACCCGTTCGTAAGCCCAGGCATCCACTCAGAAACAAAGTCTGGCACTCCCGCCACTGCCCCACGCGAGGCCCTTCCCTGTGACTCTCAGGCATGGCACCAGAACACCACGTCCCTTTAGCAAGGCTCACCCGGTCATTCTGGCATTAGCAGCCACGCTCAGGCCATCAGCAGCCTGGGCTAGCAGGACTCCTCAGCCCTCCTTTGGTGCAGAGGGGCAGGTCGGCCTTACACAGCCCTACCATGATTCCCACGGACGCGGATGTCACTCGATGGAGCAAGCCCTGGTGTGTAAGGGATTCCAGAATGACTCAGTACCATAAGGAAAACAGTTTTGTGTTGAAGAGGAAACAGGAAGGATGACTCCTGGAGCAGAATTCAGAGTCCAGATCGGGGTTTTCAAAATTCCATATGTGAAAATTTAGTCTACAGCCAGAGGTGAAATTCAATAAATGATGAAGGCAGCATTCCATAAATGGTGTTTGAACAACTGGCTGTCAACCTGAACACACACACACACAGAGAGAGGGGGAGAGAGAGAGAGAGAGAGAGAGAGAGAGAGAGAGAGAGAGAGAGAG
>NW_007216070.1:0-738 GCF_000164805.1 Carlito syrichta
CTTTCATTCTTTTGCTCTCCCCTCTTAAGGCAGTGATGAACAGGAGAAGCAAGAAAGGCTCTAGAAGCTTTCCTGGTACATGAAATAATCCTTTTCATTAAAAAGGTATTATTATTTCACCTAAGAGTAACAGAATGTCTTCAGTCTGAAGGTTTGCAACATCTTTAAATGCCTAAAGTCACCAGTTCACCGACAGATGACAGATGATAGATAAATGATACATTATAAAAGAAGGGAGAAATTGAGAGAGAAAAAGGATTTTGGAATTATAGCACCCTCTGCAACTCTCAAAAACTTCTCACCTTGTTATAGATTTACTTATCCCCTGCTTCTTTGTTTTCATCTGGTTCTGTATTATTAATTAACTATTGTTGGTCTTGACCCCTTTGCTGTGTCTTCTTTCGACGAGTTTGTATCATACAACAAACACTATCTTCTTTTGTTCCCATACAACCTAGTTAATCAAATAATTTTTTCATACTAAGACTTCATAAAAGTTATCACTTATCCTACCAGCCTAAAATTATCTCTCTTGGTAGCCTTTATATAACCTACTTTCATCAGTTTACACGTTTCTCATCATCACCATATCTCTTTAGGAAGAAACTCAAACTATTCTTACTCAATGATGCAGAATAACTGTAATCCACGTTTGACTTACCCACTTTCTCCCAGGATATGAACTAAAGTTGAGGTAGAGAAAAATTATTTTAATTGAGAAGCCTATCAAGGTGTTTT
>NW_007216071.1:0-1094 GCF_000164805.1 Carlito syrichta
TCTGTATTATTAATTAACTATTGTTGGTCTTGACCCCTTTGCTGTGTCTTCTTTCGACGAGTTTGTATCATACAACAAACACTATCTTCTTTTGTTCCCATACAACCTAGTTAATCAAATAATTTTTTCATACTAAGACTTCATAAAAGTTATCACTTATCCTACCAGCCTAAAATTATCTCTCTTGGTAGCCTTTATATAACCTACTTTCATCAGTTTACACGTTTCTCATCATCACCATATCTCTTTAGGAAGAAACTCAAACTATTCTTACTCAATGATGCAGAATAACTGTAATCCACGTTTGACTTACCCACTTTCTCCCAGGATATGAACTAAAGTTGAGGTAGAGAAAAATTATTTAAATTGAGAAGCCTATCAAGGTGTTTTCTTAGACAAAAGAACCATCTAACCCCAGTAATTATTTTAACACTAATTTAGTAGGTGTTTACAGTTTGTTTTCAGTGGTCATTTATTTGTGCTATTACCTAAGCTTTGAAAGTTGGCAGTTTGACAGGGAAGGCCAACTATGTATAAATATTTGGCAGAAAAAAGTAAATGACTGCTGCTACATTGTGACAAAATTGCCTAAAGTTAATTTCAAATACTAAGTGTGTCTAATGATTTGGGATAAGAGGTATACTATGTTAAAAGCAGAATGTTTATAAATGCATTCTAGGTCAACAAGTGTCCAAAATATCTGGATTAAAAGCAACAAAGAGTACATCACATGGCAAGCAATTGAAATTTTTCCAACTGTTTCAGAATGGTTTCTCTGGTTTAACTTCAATAATTTTCTTTCAATATGTTCCACTTTCCTAGCCCACCCACACAGTTCAAACCAAATCAGCACTCCTTAACAGCAGCCACTTTGAAAAGGAAAATAAACCTATTCAGAAAATACATAGACAAAAGAGAAAAGCAGAAGTAATGTCAAGTATCCAGTTTCCTAATATCTCATGCCCAGCCCCTGAATGGGATATTTATGCAAGTCTTTCTCTCAGAATCAGTGAACATAGGTGTTTTCCATGCCACTTTTGAACATACTTCATCTGTGTGCATCCCTGCTCTGCTATCTTAGTGAACGCGAAAGA
>NW_007216072.1:0-789 GCF_000164805.1 Carlito syrichta
CAACCTAGTTAATCAAATAATTTTTTCATACTAAGACCTCATAAAAGTTATCACTATCCTACCAGCCTAAAATTATCTCTCTTGGTAGCCTTTATATAACCTACTTTCATCAGTTTACACGTTTCTCATCATCACCATATCTCTTTAGGAAGAAACTCAAACTATTCTTACTCAATGATGCAGAATAACTGTAATCCACGTTTGACTTACCCACTTTCTCCCAGGATATGAACTAAAGTTGAGGTAGAGAAAAATTATTTAAATTGAGAAGCCTATCAAGGTGTTTTCTTAGACAAAAGAACCATCTAACCCCAGTAATTATTTTAACACTAATTTAGTAGGTGTTTACAGTTTGTTTTCAGTGGTCATTTATTTGTGCTATTACCTAAGCTTTGAAAGTTGGCAGTTTGACAGGGAAGGCCAACTATGTATAAATATTTGGCAGAAAAAAGTAAATGACTGCTGCTACATTGTGACAAAATTGCCTAAAGTTAATTTCAAATACTAAGTGTGTCTAATGATTTGGGATAAGAGGTATACTATGTTAAAAGCAGAATGTTTATAAATGCATTCTAGGTCAACAAGTGTCCAAAATATCTGGATTAAAAGCAACAAAGAGTACATCACATGGCAAGCAATTGAAATTTTTCCAACTGTTTCAGAATGGTTTCTCTGGTTTAACTTCAATAATTTTCTTTCAATATGTTCCACTTTCCTAGCCCACCCACACAGTTCAAACCAAATCAGCACTCCTTAACAGCAGCCACTTGAAAAGGAAAATAAACCTAT
>NW_007216073.1:0-686 GCF_000164805.1 Carlito syrichta
GGCCAACTATGTATAAATATTTGGCAGAAAAAAAGTAAATGACTGCTGCTACATTGTGACAAAATTGCCTAAAGTTAATTTCAAATACTAAGTGTGTCTAATGATTTGGGATAAGAGGTATACTATGTTAAAAGCAGAATGTTTATAAATGCATTCTAGGTCAACAAGTGTCCAAAATATCTGGATTAAAAGCAACAAAGAGTACATCACATGGCAAGCAATTGAAATTTTTCCAACTGTTTCAGAATGGTTTCTCTGGTTTAACTTCAATAATTTTCTTTCAATATGTTCCACTTTCCTAGCCCACCCACACAGTTCAAACCAAATCAGCACTCCTTAACAGCAGCCACTTTGAAAAGGAAAATAAACCTATTCAGAAAATACATAGACAAAAGAGAAAAGCAGAAGTAATGTCAAGTATCCAGTTTCCTAATATTTCATGCCCAGCCCCTGAATGGGATATTTATGCAAGTCTTTCTCTCAGAATCAGTGAACATAGGTGTTTTCCATGCCTCTTTTGAACATACTTCATCTGTGTGCATCCCTGCTCTGCTATCTTAGTGAACGCGAAAGAAAAGTGTTTGAATATAAGCTGAGCACCCCGACTACATGGAGATTCACACACACACACACACACACACACACACACACACTCATCTCTAGCAGCACTAATTCATGGCTGGAGC
>NW_007216074.1:0-672 GCF_000164805.1 Carlito syrichta
AATATAACTTTTCATAGTGATTTCCTTGGAACATTTATTCTGCATGCTCTATGGGGGCAATATTCAGTGGCTTAATTGGAAAGCTTTTCATGGAGATTGACACTGCATATTAGCATATTTAAGGCTATGAGAAGTTCTGCAATTTTTAAAAAGTTTTAATGAGTTTATTTCAATATCCCTCATATTTATTTGAGCACTTTTTTTTCTCCTTGGAATATTTGGAAGGAACTTCAGGTATTACTTCTGTGAAAAATGCTTAGATAAACACTCAGATCAGCTATCAGTAACCCAATGATTTTGATCATCAAAAGGATTGGATTGGTCAACCAAATTAAAAGTTTGGAGGTCAAATATGTAGTTACAGATCCAAATCTCATTCAAGATACAACAAAAAAAGAAAAATTTGTATACAGAGGATGTTCTCTGCTCTTAATCCACTGCTACTAAATCACATCATTGGAAATTTTCATACAAGTACTGGCATCGTGAGAAGGTAACTATCCTGTAGACAGATGTAGGTGATATAAAATTCCATTTCTTCTATTACTGTCATTCCTTGCCAGCACATGATTTCTTCTTACTGTACACATACAAAACTTAATTTAGAGCCCAAAGAGATGGCTCCATTTATTAGACAGTGTTATTCATAGGACAGAACACCTTTTTAAAAGG
>NW_007216075.1:0-756 GCF_000164805.1 Carlito syrichta
ACTTCAGGTATTACTTCTGTGAAAATGCTTAGATAAACACTCAGATCAGCTATCAGTAACCCAATGATTTTGATCATCAAAAGGATTGGATTGGTCAACCAAATTAAAAGTTTGGAGGTCAAATATGTAGTTACAGATCCAAATCTCATTCAAGATACAACAAAAAAAGAAAAATTTGTATACAGAGGATGTTCTCTGCTCTTAATCCACTGCTACTAAATCACATCATTGGAAATTTTCATACAAGTACTGGCATCGTGAGAAGGTAACTATCCTGTAGACAGATGTAGGTGATATAAAATTCCATTTCTTCTATTACTGTCATTCCTTGCCAGCACATGATTTCTTCTTACTGTACACATACAAAACTTAATTTAGAGCCCAAAGAGATGGCTCCATTTATTAGACAGTGTTATTCATAGGACAGAACACCTTTTTAAAAGGTTAAGATTTAAGAGAGTAACATTGTAATAGGTTTGTCAGTTGAAAGGACTTTACTTCATAGTTAATGAAAACAACGATCATGAAAAAAACTACTGCTGAAAGTGATAAGACATTGCATCAAAAAAAGACTTTATGACTTAAGAACAGAAAATAGAAGATAGCATATTACCGTATGATCCACTGGCAAACAACACTCGATTCAGGAGGCTTTGGATAATAGGTAGCCTGTAAAGACCCAGAAGATCCAGTCAACAAAAATCTTCCATCACAAACTGTAGCTGCAAAGTGATGCCAGTTAAAGTTAGACAAAAA
>NW_007216076.1:0-790 GCF_000164805.1 Carlito syrichta
AAGAGGCTATCTTCCACATGTTTCATGAGAAAAAAAGTGCTTTAGCTATGGAGCTATTGTTTCATTCATTCTGCTTCTACATTTAATCTAAAAGGCACTGAACAAAAGCTCTCCCACAGACTAAAAAGTGTATGTTTATTTGTGTGTAACTGTATTTGGGTCATTGGAGTGATTTTGATTTGTTTCCCTTTGATCACATAAATGATATATTCAAAGAGTACTAAGCAGCGCAATTTTTTAAAGAACATATAGGCCAAATTACTTGAAAGAAATTGTAGGCATTGCTTTTCTACTCATGATAAGAGACTAATATTCTGGATTTTATTGTTTCATCATTACTTTTCAAGAAGTTAGAACAAAGGATTGATATTCTTATTATACAAGTTGAATAATCTCATGGCCTAGTCCTCTTAGCATAAACTAGAAACAATTGTTATCCCTGAATATTTAAAAATAGTCTGTTATTATAAAATACACTATTTTCTTAAGAAGCAAATTTCTCTTTAGACATTACTGCAAGTTAGAAAATCTCTAACTAGATTATTTTTCTCTTATTCTTTCCCCCTTTGTCTACACTCCTGGGCTACCTTTAAAAAAATTTTAAAATATGAAGGAGAAGAAAAGAAAATCTAATCTTTATGCTTCTTGGTGTCCACTGCCATCCATCATCTTGATAACTGTCCCCAGAATATCTTCCAAGTGTCCCTATCTATAAAAGAGGCTAATGACAGAAAAAAAGTGTACAGTATGCTATAGTTTCTAAAATTATGAAAGTTGTTTTTAAGAAATA
>NW_007216077.1:0-920 GCF_000164805.1 Carlito syrichta
ATTGCTTTTCTACTCATGATAAGAGACTAATATTCTGGATTTTATTGTTTCATCATTACTTTTCAAGAAGTTAGAACAAAGGATTGATATTCTTATTATACAAGTTGAATAATCTCATGGCCTAGTCCTCTTAGCATAAACTAGAAACAATTGTTATCCCTGAATATTTAAAAATAGTCTGTTATTATAAAATACACTATTTTCTTAAGAAGCAAATTTCTCTTTAGACATTACTGCAAGTTAGAAAATCTCTAACTAGATTATTTTTCTCTTATTCTTTCCCCCTTTGTCTACACTCCTGGGCTACCTTTAAAAAAATTTTAAAATATGAAGGAGAAGAAAAGAAAATCTAATCTTTATGCTTCTTGGTGTCCACTGCCATCCATCATCTTGATAACTGTCCCCAGAATATCTTCCAAAGTGTCCCTATCTATAAAAGAGGCTAAGGACAGAAAAAAAGGTGTACAGTATGCTATAGTTTCTAAAATTATGAAAGTTGTTTTTAAGAAATAGATTTTGAATATAATAAATATTGTTCTTGGATTAAATTCATCTTGAAAATGCCGATTGTAGAGACAGATACTGAGGTTACAAATTATCTATAGTCTTGTTAAAATCCTATGGGTGCTTTTGATTATGTTTATTTTCTATATTTTTAAATGAGAAATTTTGATTGATAAAAGCATAGATACGCACATTTTCAAGTATAAATCTAAGTTTCTTATCAAATAAAAATAGCCTATGCTTTAATTATTTTATGAAATACTAAAATGACAAAGCGAAATGTGACATTTTAAAATGATAAAGAAATTACTTAATATTTTTGCTGAATAGTGACTTATTTAACATAATATTTACTAAATTTATGAAAAAGTGTGGCAATTGCTAAAAGAACCAAAAAATTGACCTTCCATATGACC
>NW_007216078.1:0-755 GCF_000164805.1 Carlito syrichta
CACAACTCCCTGACAGTGCCTAGCGTCAACCCATTTTTGAAGACTACCAGGCATCTCTGGGTTGTGGGGGTGGGAGCTGCATGGGTCTTATATAACCTAGGTAATGATTTCTTAAAACTCAACTTATATAATCCCCTTGGCTCCTTTGTTTGAGGAAGCAGTGGTTTTGAGGCATAAGCCTGACACTGTCTCCCTTGACCTGACTAAGAATAGATCTCTTCCCTTTTTCTCAACCTTTGTCTTCTGAATTCATAGGGCTGTAGGAGCAGAGACCATTGTTGTTATGGATTACACATTTTGGGGGTTCATCTGGGATCCTGCAGGTGGTCCCTGAGAGGGACCCTGGATTTGATTGGATGCTCTGCAGACCCTAATCTATGCCAGTGCCCGGCCACCGAATGTGGAGGGTTAGAAAAGGTCTGTGGGACCAAATCTGTGGGACTGGCTTCAAGGGGTTCCCCAAAGTATCCAGAGGCATCTCTACAGTTTCCACACTGGCTCTTCCTCTTTGGAGTCCCTCTCAGCCCCAGAGACTTGTCCCAGCAGCTGCTGAGGTCACTTGCCTCAGGGACCTGACCCTGACCTGACCCTGTTCTTTGGGAGCAGAGTGACTGAGAAAGACCAGCTGTGCCTCACTTGAGAAAGAGGGAATGGATCTATGAATGAACAGAAGACACTCAATATCTGAAGACCGATCACATTTGTACAACACTCAACTATATCTGAAGCTCGATCACATTTTGGTGAGTTCCCCC
>NW_007216079.1:0-749 GCF_000164805.1 Carlito syrichta
AGGTTCATGTCTGTAATCCCAGCATATTGAAGTCAAGGCCTGAGGATTGCTTGAGGCCAGGAATTTGAGAACAGCCTGGACAATATACTGAGACCCCTGTCTCTACAAAAAAGAAAAAGAAATGTAACCTTCCTGATTCTTATGGGGGAAAGAGATTGAGAGAGAGCAAGAGCACTGATACCTATAGAATATATTAGTGTTTTTTTTTTTTTTTGCATGGCAACACTGCAGTGTTGGGAGTTTGTTTATTGTCATTTGTCAACTGGAGTAACAATGTTGTGCTTGTGATTCTGTCTTGCATTTGCAGATTTGAAGAAAGTGCTATTCATGAGCTAAAGAAGATGGAGTGTCAAGTGGGAAAAACAAACACTTCTGACATATTCTTCTCTTTGAATCTAACAGAGGAATAAAGGCCGTGGAGGCTACTTGAAACATTTGTGCCATTTACGGGGAGAATGCCATCAGGGAGAGCACAGTAGGAAAATAGTTCTGTCATTTCAAAGTGGGACATTTTGACCTGAGTGATTCTCCACGTTCAGGAAGATTGTTGGACTTTGCTGAAGACCATGTAAACACTTTAATCCATGATGATCCAAGTCAGTCAACGCGAGAATTGGCAAACATGATGAACTGTGACCAGTCAACCATCCTGCAACATTTGCACCCCATGGGCAAGTGAAAAATGCTGCAAACTTGGCATCAAGCCCATAAAAACTTAGGAGACCCTTGTTAGTTACATAATGTTACAT
>NW_007216080.1:0-683 GCF_000164805.1 Carlito syrichta
TCATGCCACTGCACTCCAGTGTGGGCAACAGAGTGAGACCCTGACTCAGAAAAATAAAATAAAATTAGAAAAACAGACAAAATCCCCGTTTCATTTTGACATGTGCCCAAAGATGAAGATATCTCCCTCGCATCACACACAGTTAGTTCTCCGTAAACCTGTCAGTTTGAGTTGACTGCATTCCTGCTTTCCTCTGGATTTTCAACTACCTTCTTTGCTTTACCTGCCCTCAAACCCTAGTAAATCCTTCTTTCTATCCACTCTGTTATTTATAGCTGGAGAGTTACAATAACAACCTGATGCTTTTAAAACCTAAGAACAGACTGAGACTTCTCACAGTCTCACAGGAGAACGCAGAGTCCCTCATGACGACTTTCATCTCACTATGACATAATTAATTCTAGTTCCCTGTTCGCTTTCCCCTCCTTTGCTCTGGCCATTAAGATCTTCTCATCTTGGAAATGCTGCTCAAGATCTGTCTTCTCTAGGAAAACATTCAAATATGATTCTACATGGCTCTGGTTTTTTGCAAAGTCTTACCAACCCTTAGAGCTCACTCTTCTTGACTATCTCTCCTCCTCTAACAATGCTTCAGTTAATGTGATCTCAATTCTCCTAGAGCTCCTTTTAGGTACATGTGCTTCTGTCCTCTGTATATTTATTAATTTTTTTATCAATATTTT
>NW_007216081.1:0-666 GCF_000164805.1 Carlito syrichta
TAAGTAATACATATCTGATTTTGGGAAAAAAATGTGCCCAGCTAAGAGAACAGAGATAAACGAGAAAATGTTTCCCTTCCCAGTCCACCTCACCCCTAGAGGTGGCCATGTAAAACTTCACATTATCCCTTGGCTTCAACAATAATCTGTTTCTGGAGCCTCAAAATCCCTTCTTCCCATGCTCCAGACTCTGTCCTTCAGTCATCAGATGGACTTTCCCACTGAGGTCCTGTGCACACCTCCCAAGAACCTCCTGGGAAGGGGTGTCTGAGAGATGTGTGCTCCCAGACTCCTCCCTGTTCCTTTGATCTTCCTTTATGAAATGTGGACAAGAAGCTTAAAGCAGGGCAGCCTCAGGTGGCTGTGAGGGACCCACATGATGGAAGTCCTCACCAGGTGGTAGAGCAGGAGGGCATCGTTGGTAGCCTCCAACCTTCTCGCTTGGGGAGGAAAACATTCCACCCTGGTTAGCTAAGCTTCTGTAAGAGACTCTGTTACTGTACTCAAATCCCACCTTAGGGAGTAGGCAGATGACCTCCTGAGGTTCCAGGAGAGCCATCTCCATCTTTCCAGTCACATGCTGCCAACAGGCTCTGAAACAACCCCCTGGCTGGTGAGCAGTATCCATGCTGGCCTCTTGCAATCTCTGTGCCACACGGCTGTCAG
>NW_007216082.1:0-697 GCF_000164805.1 Carlito syrichta
GGTCCTGTGCACACCTCCCAAGCACCTCCTGGGAAGGGGTGTCTGAGAGATGTGTGCTCCCAGACTCCTCCCTGTTCCTTTGATCTTCCTTTATGAAATGTGGACAAGAAGCTTAAAGCAGGGCAGCCTCAGGTGGCTGTGAGGGACCCACATGATGGAAGTCCTCACCAGGTGGTAGAGCAGGAGGGCATCGTTGGTAGCCTCCAACCTTCTCGCTTGGGGAGGAAAACATTCCACCCTGGTTAGCTAAGCTTCTGTAAGAGACTCTGTTACTGTACTCAAATCCCACCTTAGGGAGTAGGCAGATGACCTCCTGAGGTTCCAGGAGAGCCATCTCCATCTTTCCAGTCACATGCTGCCAACAGGCTCTGAAACAACCCCCTGGCTGGTGAGCAGTATCCATGCTGGCCTCTTGCAATCTCTCTGCCACACGGCTGTCAGAAGGATCACTTCATAATGTCAACTTGATCACTCTGGGTGCTTTCTCCAATTGCTAACAAAGACAAATCCCCTCTCGTGGCCCTCAAGGCTTCCACCCACCAGCCTTTCAGCCTCACCTTGCTCTGCTCTCTTTCTCTGGGTCTCAGACTCCCTGGCCTTTTCTCAGCCCTCGTACTTTCCATGTTCCCCAACTTGGTTTCTTCTTTCCTCTCATTTAAGTCTGCCTCTCCCCTATCCCTCTGTTAGAACTTAACTT
>NW_007216083.1:0-4646 GCF_000164805.1 Carlito syrichta
AAAAAAAAAAAAAAGAATAAAAAATAAATAAATTATATATAAATAAATATATATATATATGAATGGAGAGAAAAAGTACCTTGGCTGTAAGATAAGACATATGTTGGGCTCCATATAATATAATTAACAACTGGATCCAAGTTGAAGGGAAGGATGGTTGAAGTGCCTTTGGGAAAATGCCCATGTTTGTCAGACTGACCTCATGAAGCCTTGGGGAAAAATTTAAAGGGTCACTCGAAACCACTGGGAAGGAAAACGCTCATGACTGTGGGAGGTGGTGTTCCATGTTAAAAAATGTTCACTTTAGCTGGGCTCGGTGGCTCAGCCTGTAATCCCACGCCTTTGGGAGGTTGAGGTGAGTGGATTGCCTGAGACCGTGGGTTCGAGACCTGCCTGGGCAACTTGGCGAGACCTCATCTCTACAATAAATAAAAAAAATCAGCCAGGCATGGTAGCACATGCCTGTAATTCTGGCTACTTGGAAGGCTGAGGCAGAAGGATCGCCGGAACCCAGCAGTCGAGGCTGTGGTGGCCGGGAGTGGCCACTGCACTCCAGTCTGGGCGACAGAGTGAGACTCCAACTCAAAAAATTAAAAAAATAAATTAATAAAAAATGTTCATTTTGTCACAGAGTAGCCTATCTTTTCACGCAATTATTCTTTCCATGATTCGATTATTTGTGGCCCCCTTCTCATAGAGTTTTCCAGAGAAACATACCTTTGGTTTATCAGTTTATTTGTCCTCTTGCAAAAGGTTTGCTGCTCTGGGCCTGGCATGCTGTGGGTCCTTACCTCCAGTCAGGTCAGACCAGGGTCCCCCAGCTGATCTGCGATGGGTCCCCAGCCCGTACCCAGGCCCTAGCCCCAGAACCCACCACCTTCCCAGTGCAGCCCTCAAGAAAAAGGCACCTTCAGTTCATTAAGGGGCCTTCCCCTTGGAGATGAGAGGCTCATGCCACCGTCTTAAGGAAGCATGCTGATTTCAGATTTAGAGCTAATTTTGAGGAAAGGACAAGACTTTGTACTTAAAGCTACAGCATTAATGCGTGTCTTGCAACAGTCCAGGGATGTGGCCTTTGTTTAACTGAAATTGCTGTGGTGCTCTTAAAAAATAAAAACCAACATGCAAACAAACTTAATTTATATTTTTCTCTGGGTTTTTTGAAGGAATATCTCTAACCAGGGGATAAACTTTTTTTTTTGAGGAATGGTCTGCCAGCCTCTGTGTTCCTCCTTCTCTCCCATCAAACATTCTGGTGACCTACTTGCTTGGTGAGTCAGATGCTGGCTTTCTGAGTACATTTCTGACTTTTTATTCTCACCTCCTTGAACTTTTTTGGTAATACTTGCACATACTTATGTATTCCTGACCTAATTATTGGTCCATATCAGGGTGGCACTGGATGTTAAAACATAAATATAGGGACTTATCCATGTAGAGAACCTATATGAAACGCTAGCTATTTTACCAATCACAGCGTTTTATCAGTGCAACTTGAATGCAATTGCAGATTGACATAATTGACAATATTTTGAATGCTCTTTAGTATCATGGTAGAGTTCTTGAATTTCTCTAAGTGCCTGCCACCAATAAAACTCTCTCCCACACCCCAAATTTAGGGCAGGTGATGTTCCATCATTCTTCCCATTGGAGAGCTACGTTTTCCCTTGTCTTCAACATCAATCTGCTGCTGGAGCCTCAAAAATCCCTACTTCCCATGCTCCAGGCTCTGTTCTCTAGTCATCAGACAGACATCTTCCGCCAAAATCCTGTGCACACCTCACACACATGCATTCTGAGCTGAACTTGAGTTTTTCACCTCAGAGCCATGCCTCTTCCTCTGCTTGTGTCTTAGTTCTTGGCAACATTTTTTTTACCTAGTCTCCAAGTTCAGAAGCTTGAGAGACATCCTACCCTCCATTTTTTTTTCTTTTCGCTATCTATATCTAATTAGTCAGTGAATATTGAGTTGGGTAGTGCCTTTCAGGTAGGTCATTCATCCCCTCAACCTCCTTCATAGCCCTGTTTCCTCACTTGGTAGAATAACCGTGCAGCAGTCCTCCAAGTCAGGAGTCTGAGAAGCATTCCTTCCTTACGGCCTCACTTCAGTTATCCCCACATTCTATAAAACTTACCACACAATAATTGCTAATTGCACCAGCCTCTGCCTGAATCACGGTCACATCTCTGAAATATTCCCCTTGTGTCCAGCCTTGTCTGACACAAAGTTTATCTCCATACAGCTGCCGGGTATCTGGCTAACATGAAATTCAGTCAGGCCATAGCTTTCTTTGAAACTTTTTAATGCCACCTTGCTACCGGCAGAGAATTATGGTTGACCCCTTAGTTGAACCCACCACCCTTCCCTTTCTGCTCTCCATTTCTCCATCTTCACCCTTGCCATGGGCTGCCTTCAAGAACATGGAGCAGCTCATGAGAATTTGAACAAACCACATCACCATCCCTGCTACCTTCTGGGCTTGGAATGTCTCTGCTACACACATAATTGCCCAGCTAACTCCAAGTCATCACAGCAGTTATGATGACACCCTGACACTCATACCTCCCTATAAGATCCCATGCATGTCTCAATCTTTCTACCTCCTGCAACTGAATTACAGTTGCTCCTTCATATCCCTGTCTCATCAACGGGCTGTGAGACCTTGTGAACAGTGTCTTGGTATACCAAGGCCCCAATCAGTGCTTGGCATGTAGTAAACACCAAGAAATAGTCACAGAATGAGTGAGTGAACGCAGGGTATTTTCCAGACACAGTTCAATCCAGATGCCTTACCATGGGAACCAAGCCACACTGAGTTGGAATGTACCGTGCTTCCAGTGCCTCTTACACAATCATCCACATTTATCTTATGCTGCCAGCCACAGGACGAGCATTCCTTTTATATTTTATCCCTCAGTAATCTCATCCACAATCTTGGCTTTAATTGCCACCTATTTCTGGATGAGTCCCAAAGGTGTGTCTCTAGCCCAGACTTCTCTTCTGAGCTCCACATCTGTTTAACCAGCTGCTCGCTTGGAGTTCTCACTGAATCTGCAAGTCACCGTGCTTCACCCTTGAACTGTCCCTCTCCCAAGCTTCTGCTGTCAGTAAATGGTAACTCTATCTGTTCCAAGGAGCAAAGAGAAACAGGACTCATTCTGGGCACCCTTCTCCAAATCCCCCCTCACTCATTTCCAATCCATCACCAACTCTGGAGGAATCTGCCTCTGATTCACTCATCCAGCTGATATTTATTAAACATCAGTTATGTGCTGGACTCTTCTCTGGTCCTTGGGATTTCAGTGACAAAAAAGACAAGCCAGTTCCCTGATCCCCCTGGAGCTCACACAAGGGTGAAGATAACCAAAAAATATGAGCATACCCAGGTAGCCATACACACTGTGAATACTGTAAACTGCAATCATGACTGGAAGGGAGAGGGTGGTGTGGTGAAAACTGTTCATTGCCACCAAATAGCCACTCTCCGTGTCTTCTTAAGTAATACATATCTGATTTTGGGAAAAAAATGTGCCCAGCTAAGAGAACAGAGATAAACGAGAAAATGTTTCCCTTCCCAGTCCACCTCACCCCTAGAGGTGGCCATGTAAAACTTCACATTATCCCTTGGCTTCAACAATAATCTGTTTCTGGAGCCTCAAAATCCCTTCTTCCCATGCTCCAGACTCTGTCCTTCAGTCATCAGATGGACTTTCCCACTGAGGTCCTGTGCACACCTCCCAAGCACCTCCTGGGAAGGGGTGTCTGAGAGATGTGTGCTCCCAGACTCCTCCCTGTTCCTTTGATCTTCCTTTATGAAATGTGGACAAGAAGCTTAAAGCAGGGCAGCCTCAGGTGGCTGTGAGGGACCCACATGATGGAAGTCCTCACCAGGTGGTAGAGCAGGAGGGCATCGTTGGTAGCCTCCAACCTTCTCGCTTGGGGAGGAAAACATTCCACCCTGGTTAGCTAAGCTTCTGTAAGAGACTCTGTTACTGTACTCAAATCCCACCTTAGGGAGTAGGCAGATGACCTCCTGAGGTTCCAGGAGAGCCATCTCCATCTTTCCAGTCACATGCTGCCAACAGGCTCTGAAACAACCCCCTGGCTGGTGAGCAGTATCCATGCTGGCCTCTTGCAATCTCTCTGCCACACGGCTGTCAGAAGGATCACTTCATAATGTCAACTTGATCACTCTGGGTGCTTTCTCCAATTGCTAACAAAGACAAATCCCCTCTCGTGGCCCTCAAGGCTTCCACCCACCAGCCTTTCAGCCTCACCTTGCTCTGCTCTCTTTCTCTGGGTCTCAGACTCCCTGGCCTTTTCTCAGCCCTCGTACTTTCCATGTTCCCCAACTTGGTTTCTTCTTTCCTCTCATTTAAGTCTGCCTCTCCCCTATCCCTCTGTTAGAACTTAACTTCACTGCCAGGTCCCCTGCAAGCCCCTCCCTGTACCCTCATTCAGGTTAAATCTACCTAAAATAGTCTCTCACCTAGAATACCATATCCCACCCACAGTCTTTGGGCAGAGTATTTTGCATTTGTTGGAGTGACTATTTGGATTTGAATGTTTTTGTTTGCTATTGTATTCCCAGCACCTACCCCAATGCCTAGAGTATTTGCATTAAAAATACAAGATGAGAGCCGGG
>NW_007216084.1:0-6567 GCF_000164805.1 Carlito syrichta
CAGGAGAGCCATCTCCATCTTTCCAGTCACATGCTGCCAACAGGCTCTGAAACAACCCCCTGGCTGGTGAGCAGTATCCATGCTGGCCTCTTGCAATCTCTCTGCCACACGGCTGTCAGAAGGATCACTTCATAATGTCAACTTGATCACTCTGGGTGCTTTCTCCAATTGCTAACAAAGACAAATCCCCTCTCGTGGCCCTCAAGGCTTCCACCCACCAGCCTTTCAGCCTCACCTTGCTCTGCTCTCTTTCTCTGGGTCTCAGACTCCCTGGCCTTTTCTCAGCCCTCGTACTTTCCATGTTCCCCAACTTGGTTTCTTCTTTCCTCTCATTTAAGTCTGCCTCTCCCCTATCCCTCTGTTAGAACTTAACTTCACTGCCAGGTCCCCTGCAAGCCCCTCCCTGTACCCTCATTCAGGTTAAATCTACCTAAAATAGTCTCTCACCTAGAATACCATATCCCACCCACAGTCTTTGGGCAGAGTATTTTGCATTTGTTGGAGTGACTATTTGGATTTGAATGTTTTTGTTTGCTATTGTATTCCCAGCACCTACCCCAATGCCTAGAGTATTTGCATTAAAAATACAAGATGAGAGCCGGGCTCGGTGGCTCAGCCTGTAATCCCGTGCCTTTGGGAGGCTGAGGTGAGTGGATTGCCTGAGCCCCGGGTTCGAGACCCGCCTGGGCAGTGAGATCTCATCTCTACAATAAATCAAAAAATCAGCCAGGCATGGTAGTGCATGCCTGTAATTCCAGCTACTTGGAAGGCTGAGGTGGAAGGATCGCCAGATCCCAGCAGCTCAAGGCTGCAGTGGCCGGGAGCGGCCACTGCACTCCAGTCTGGACAACAGAGTGAGACTCCAACTCAAAAAGAAAAAAAAAAAAGAAGATGAGGAAATGAATGCTTTAGCGTTTTTCCACAGGCTTTTCTGTTTGCCCCTAGTGGCTCTCACTTTCTGGGGATCTAAAACTCATTCTTCAAGATTTAGAAAATTAATCCACGGTGTTTCAACAAATAAAACAAGATAATTTCACCCCATATTTTGTGCAGAGTCTGACACAGCAAACCCTCAACAGATGTCAACCAGCAATGGTAGCCATTGTATTCTCGCTTGAATTCAACCTCTCTGAGCAGACTTAGGTCTTTCAACTTTTATGTTTCTATGATGTCTGGTCTATACACATATTTGTAGACTATGGATACCTCAATGATTGCTTAAAGGAATTTGCTACCCCTCCTTCTACTGGACTTTAGGCACTCCTATGAGCTGAAATCATATTCCCTTGCATGGTTCCACATCATCATTCCCATCACACTGCAAAATGTTCTAAAATTACTGAGGTCAACAAATTTGACCAAAAAGAAACCTGTCAATTGGAAGAGCTATGCAGCATGTCCCAGGTCCTCCACAACTGGTGGCAAACCATGGAGCCAGGCTCAACAATAGGAGTATTGACCCCAGACACTGGCTTTTGTCCAGTCTCCAGGCTGTATCTCTTTTTAAGGAGTGCAATGATTGACATATGACAATTGTAGTGTTGACACAAAAATATTTATCTGTGTAATATCTCCCAGAAAGACAAGGAATTTTTTTTTGTCTCTCAGTGAACTCAATCCTTTGTAATTATATAAAAAAGTAAATTACTGGATTAACTGAAAACATACCTTTTCCCAATGGTATCATTTCTTTAATTAGTTACTATCCTTTTAAAGTAATCCCAGCACATAGGACAAAAGTAGTTGTGAAATCCATATGTAACATTATTTCTCTGATTTCTGTCAACTTGGTATGAGTATCTTTCACTCAACAGAAATCTAGTTAATAGAGATTGATTTCTTTCTGAGGCAGACATTCAGTGCTAAACATGAGGTGCAATTAAAGAATGGTGGTCTTTTGTAAATTACTCCCAGAAGAAATTTTGGAAATCTTTCATTTTAGTCATTTCAGTCCAGTGAACCATAAAGCTATTATGAAGGAACAAAAATACTAGGAAGAAAATTGAAATACAACAGTAATTAACAATATGAATATATCCAAATAAAAATGAATTGGAGCCAGGCTTGGTGGCTCAGCCTGTAATCCCGCACCTTTGGGAGGCTGAGGTGAGTGGATTGCCTGAACCCGTGGGTTCAAGAACTGCCTGGGCAGGCAAGACCTCATCTCTACAATAAATCAAAAAAATTAGCCGGGCATGGTAGCACGCGCCTGTAATCCCAGCTACTCAGAAGGCTGAGGCGGAAGGATCCCTTGAGCCCAGCAGGTCAAGGCTGCGGTGGCCAGGAGCGGCCACTGCACTCCAGTCTGGGTGACAGAGTGAGACTCCAACTCAAAAAAAAAAAAGAATTGGAAAGATAATGGTCAGCCCACATTCAACAACAAGTGAAAACATTAAAACATTCCCCAAATCAAAAGTAAATGACACTCAAGGCAAACATAGATTAAATCTGGCACAGTACCAAGATGAAATTGAAGGACTTTCTGTGGTGTTTCTCAAAATGTACAGTGAAAGTATCCTCAAATGTTTACCTTCTTATTTTTAAAAATTACTTCTATTTTTTCTGAAGCACTCTGTAACTAGCATTAAGGGGCATTTTCTATTTACTTTAGAATTCTAGTTAATAACCCCCATCTTAGATTTTCACTTTTTACTTACTTATTCTAAATGCCAACAAAGAATAATTGAGAAAAACCAAGGGAAACTTGCCCCTACCACAAACACAGATTTCCCTATGGGTTCTCTAATACTTTACAGACAAACATTAAAGATTTATTGCACATGAACATCAAACATGGTTTTGTTACAGTTCTCATTTGGATCAAACTGACACATTTTATATTCATTTTAGCCTAACGAGATTCTTTAGTTACACATTTTATTCCAAGTGACATTAAATTATATTCCTGTACATTACATTTGTGGAATGGAACAAACCCATTGATATAACAAAACCCTATTCTTACTGGTTTCTTAATTTACAAAGGAGAGAAAACAATTTAGCAAAATCATAAATCTTGAACAAATGAAAGTATTAATCAGTACTCAACAGAGAATACAAATGCTATATAGACAGGTCACATTATGCCTGCAGTTCAAATACAGTCTTGATGGCTAAACTCTTCTCACCTTGGATTATAATCAGAATATTCAACAGCTCAGGCATATTTTATAATTCAAATCGAGGGACTTAGTAAAGACAAATTTACAATCATAACAAGAATGAAAAATTAGATTTGCAATCCATTTTTAAATCATTGTTAACAGGCTGGTGTGATTCAATATTTACTTTTGTGCATAATTACTTATTCTGAAAAATCAGTCTTACAATCCTGATGATAAGGAATCCCATAGAAGTTTGCAGCATAGCAACTCTAATGTTGTTCCTCAAAGAGGGAGTAGGTGACCTTGAAATGAGGCAAAAGGAAACTAGAAAATCTTAATTAATATTATTAGTGCTATTTGAGGTGCTTATCTTGTTTACTGTGAAGGTGTTGCTCCTTTCTGCATAATTAGGGATAATTTTACTTACTTTCAAGTCTGTTATTTTAAATATCACAAAGTTTTATCTTCCAGCATGAAGTAATTCATTATTGGTTTGTATGTAACTGCTTGATGTTTTAATCAACATATGCAACTTCCACAAGTCTTTTACAATATGTCTAGAGGTTTTATATATTTTTTATGTTGGCAGCTTGTGAGCAGTACATGGATTAAAACCTTTTTTTTTTTTTTTGAGTTGGAGTCTCATACTGTTGCCCAGACTGGAGTGCAGTGGCTGCTCCCGGCCACCACAGCCTCAACCTGCTGGGCTCCGGTGATCCTTCTGCCTCAGCCTTCCAAGTAGTCAGAATTACAGGCATGCACTACCACGCCCAGCTAATTTTTTGATTTATTGTAGAGAGGAGGTCTCACTGCCCAGGTGGGTCTCGAACCCACGGGCTCAGGCAATCCACTCACCTCAGCCTCCCAAAGGCATGGGATTATAGGCTGAGCCACTGAGCCCGGTGGATTAAAACCTTTTTAAAAAATATTCTGCTGTAATTTTAACATTTTTTTAGGTTGTTGATGTGGGAAAGTACTTTTACTTGATCTGTCCTTTTATATTTCTTTATGTGCATGATTTTACAGGCCAACAATATGAACAAAATAAACTTCTCTATTCCATTTGGAAATAAAGTACTCCTGGCACTTAATGCAAGTAAAAGCAAAGTATATTTTTGCACCCTGTAAGATATAAATATGTATTATAAATTATTGGTATACTTTAAATATAAAATATGCTTTTAACCACTGATAAAAATTTGCATATATAGTTTAATTTTATATTAAAATTATCAAAGAGCTCAATGTTTAGGAAGTAAACATGATCTCTGTGCATAATTATAATACTTTTAAAAAAATCTTTCCAAATTTTCCTGCAAAATCTTTCATTTTTGAAAAGTTTTTTTCAGTATAAAGAAAAGAAATGTCTTAATGTCTGGGCTTGATTTTTTTCACTTATAATACATTATTATTTTTGAAAAGTAAATGGCTAAAAGATATAAAGTTTAATTTTTTTCATTAGTGTAGACCTGTAAAATTAGTGATTAGGTTACGACACATGCCACTGCTGTAGGACTTTACTTAAATGGTACCAGCAAAATATTTAGTACTAACATCAAAGAGTATTGCCAATTGATTATTAATTTTTAGCTCAGCAATTTGTGTAAAGATTTGAATTTTTGAAAACCATACAAAGAAATACCAAGTGGCATTTTAAAGATATGTGACCATTTCCTGAGACTATCATCGCCCCCACTTTAAAATAGGCTTACAGTGAAATTGAAAGTTGAATATTGTAAAACAAGTTAAACATTTGCTGATTCTTGAGGGACTCAAGCTATATTACTCTTCTAGAATAAATGAGAACCAGAATGAGTTCATACCCTCAGCCAGAGCTCGAGTTGGAAGATTATTCCCCCAGGGAAGCAGAATGGTCCCTTGGGGCTCAATAGAGTTAACAACCTCCTGGAGCACTTCCTGAACCTGGCACAACACTGTCCTAGATTAAGATTCTCTACATAGCCTTCCCATCATACAAGTACAGTAATCAGCAGGCTCTAAACAACCTGTCTGCGCCATTAGATGAGCCCTTTCAAAGTGCTAATGGAGCAGACACAGCAACTTCCCAAAGGATACTCAAGAAACCCCCTTCGAGGGAGATGGAGAACTGGAGGTCTGTATGTGCCCCAGGTGTGGCCCTTGCCTGGTACTTTGGAGTCCTAGTCACTTTCACTTTGTCTCCTTGAAGCTGTCAGCCCCACACGTCTCTCAAGATTGAACACAAAGACTTCCTACCCAGCCCCCAGCAGTGGCCCTCCTTGCCACCCACTCTCTAGAGGGCAGTTAACATCATTTCTTCTAAATGTTAACCAAGGCTTGTCATGCCAATGGTCAAAACTCCCCCTAGCTGTCATCCTCCTTCCAATGAATGCAAACTCCTCCTTAGCCCTCTTTGTGATCTCATTTGAACCCCTGGACCCCTCCCATACCCCACACGTTCTTTTCTTTCTGGTGTTCTTCCTGTTTCTCCAACAAGTTAAGCTGTCCCCACTGCCCCTTAACCTCATCCCACAGAGCCCTGATTTCCCCTGGAAACTCATATTTGCAGAGGGGTTTCCCTCGACCTCTGAGGATCTCTGGGACAGGACCATGAGGAGTGTCCCTCAGCAGCCTACATCACACCTCTAAGGGACACTATTGACCTGTTTATTTCATTGGTGTTTGTCTCTAGCTTTCTCCCACCCACCCAGTCTGCAACCTAAGTGGGGCTTCTCTGTCTTGTTCTCCACCGTAGCCCTGACACTTGGAAAAGCATAAAGGAAGAGTTCTCTAAGTCTGTGAATTCAGTATGACTATTCATCACACTTGAGGCTTCTGTATGAGCTTCTCCACAGATGTTCAGGAACCAGGAGTCGTGGTCCACTCTAAAGGTTCCTTCTCAAATAGTCACCTTTTTATCCCTTCCAAGATTCTTTCCCTTATCTGCCTATTGAGACTTGTAAGGTCAATGCAAATCTCCCCTCCTTTAAGAATGTCCTGGCTTTCCTCAGTTAAATATCTCATCTGAAGGTACTATGTACACCCTATGACCCAGCACAGTTGGCTTGTGGCAGTGGGAATTATCTTTGGCCTGTGGTGTGTGCTTACTGCTTGACCTGTGGGATTGGTGGGCCCTCTACCAGACTGAGTTCATGGTTGGAAACAGGATGTCCCACATAGAGCTGAAGCTCAGGGTCCCACATAGGGTGGGACAGGACAGTGATGAGTGACCATTGGGAGGAGGAGCTCTATTTGTCCAGCAGTGAGATTGAATGTGGCCCTCTGTGCACTTATTTGATGCCCTTGAAACTGGTTTTCTTAGCTTTATAAGCTGGTGGCTGTCAGAATTTGAGACTCAAAGCAGAGGTTCAGCTGAGACCCCAGACTCAAAAAGGTCATTGCGAGCCGGGCTCGGTGGCTCAGCCTGTAATCCCGCACCTTTGGGAGGCTGAGGTGAGTGGATTGCCTGAGCCCATGGGTTCGA
>NW_007216085.1:0-519 GCF_000164805.1 Carlito syrichta
CATGAGGGTATTTCCTTCATTTTCTAAGGTTCTCATGGTTTGAGGCTTTACATTTAGGTCTCTAAACAAAGAGAATCTGTTCTATGTTTCTCTTTTAGCTTCAGCTGATTTGTTGGCATTTGGCATTTCTTGATTTGTGGCAGTCTAATTCCAGTCTTCAAAAGACATTTTCTCTGTGTCTTGGTGTCCAAAATTTCCCTTTCTGTAACATCAGTTATATTGGATTATGGACTCACCCAACTCCAGTGTGACCTCTTAATTGAACTAACTATATCTACAATGACTGTTTCCAAAGGTCACATTCTGGGTACTGAGGTACTAGAGGTTGGGGCTTCAACATTTGAATCTCGCTAGAAAATACTTTAACCCATAATGGTCCTTAAGGACATTTAAATATAATAATATTAATATTAAAGGTAGTAGGAGAAAACTTTTTTAGGTGATAGTTTTGCTAACGGTACAGATTGTGGTGATGGTTTCATAGATGTATCTTATCTCCACATATGTAGAACATTTGTA
>NW_007216086.1:0-1500 GCF_000164805.1 Carlito syrichta
GATAGAGAACATGACGCAGTATATTTCATCTCTAGTGCTTCACACTGGAGACATTTAATATATGTTAGCAAGATTATTATTTATGTATAAAATCTTAAAAGTGTATATGTTTTTAAAATTCATAGAGAAAGGTCAAGAGTGGCACACAAGAAACAACAGTAGTGACCTCTGGGGAGAGATGACGGAAGGAATGTGGGATGATTCCTTTTTTTTTAATTAAAAAAACCCACACATCTGAAAGCCAAATATAAATTATTTTAAATTACATAAACTAATGCTTTCTTCCATGACTATGGATAATCAAGGATTAACTACATCTGCTTCACCTAAATTCGTAGTGGAGTTTGCAGGGTCCAGGAGCCCACACACACAGCGGAGGCTGTCCGCCCCAGGGCCCTGCCCTCACGCTCCTAATTGCTGAGAAATCCTGATGTGGGCTCTGGTGCCCAAGGTGTGCTGAAGGGCAGAAGTCTAAGAGCATGCACTTCTCTTTCTCGCTCTGATCTCTACTCATTAGGGACTCTATTAAATTGAGCCTTACACTACAGAAAAATTTCCAACTCAGAATTCTGCTAAGGACTCCTGCCTCTTGCTGGTGTCTAGCTAGTTGCTCACGGATTTCTTTTATTTTACTCAGTTATACTATCTTTAGAAAAAAATCTCTGCTTTGCATGTCAACATTATTATTATTATTATTTTGCATCTCAGTATTATTTGAACTAATTACTTAACTATGCCACTTAACTTTTCCTTTTGTATGTTTATCATCCATTTCGTCTTCAAGTTTTTTGCTTTTACTTTTTTCTTTTTTTGTTTTTTATTTTAAATCACATGCTTTCTTGTTAAATCATTTTTTATTCTTATCACCCCTTTTTGTATCTTTTTTCTATTAGTTTTACTTACCTTTATTTTTTAAATATCATAGTCTAGCAATTCTCTTTAACTTTTTTCTATTATTTTTGTCTTTTTATTCATTTTATTTTTAAATTTAATTCCATAAAAGTTTAATCTTTATTTCTTGGAGCTTTTTCTTTGTTTGGGTTGTTAAAACTCCTTGTATCATGTCTTATAGAAGTCTACTTGTTTTGCATTTTGTGGACAACTTGATCTAATTTTTTTCTTTTTCTAATTAAATCTTAATTGGGTGTTATGTTATGGACACAGTCGTGGCCATAGCAGACATATATACCACATTAACAGGAGAGTCAGGAGATCTTCTATTTCTCAGTTGTCCCTGGAACCTTCTCTAGTTCTACCACCTTCTCCGTTTTCACTTAGCAAAAGTCTTTTTTATATAATGTTTGATTTCCAAATATCAGTGTCATCATGACAGGAGACCTTATGAGGCAATTCTTATTTAAAATGTAGAGTCAGGTATAATCTAAGGAGCTGAAATTGGACAAGAAATTATAGTAGGAGAAGGTTCATTCATCAACATGTCCTGCCTAACTTTGCCTAAACCACCCAAAGATGTTGTTGTTGTTGTTGTTGTTGTTGTTG
>NW_007216087.1:0-744 GCF_000164805.1 Carlito syrichta
TGGATTCATAATATACTAATTGAATACTTTTATGATAAATTAGCTAAATACAGAAAGCAACCTCGGGGACCTGGGAAACATCACTAAAAGCTTCTGTTGAGTTTTCTTTAGAAGTAAACACTGCAGGATAAGAGAAAAGTAATGAAGACACCTGGACAAGGGAGGCAATTACGAAGGTTTGAAGGTCACAGAAGCCCCCGAAAGAAAACTCCTGATACATGGAGAACTGTGCACCTGGAAACTTTCTTCAAGCACTTCAAGAACTGTAATTTGGGACTGTTTTGAAAAGAGTTGCTGGTAGTGCTATTCTAGACATGATAATTGTTTTATCCATGTATTAAACGTAATTGGTAAAAGTAATATCATGCAAGTTTATATAATCAATATACATATATATGAGGGTTGACAAAAATTATTAGGCTCTGGTTATGTTTAACAAGGTTTTTACTTTGAGTCATTAGTTAAGTTTTAATGCTGTAGTTTAGTGTTTTATAATTACTTTGAAGATTTTTTAGGTTCATAAGTTTAAGTTCACATAATGATATTCTTTGTGCCTTAAAGATAATAATAATTGCTCAAGTGCCTATCTTAAGACAAAGATATTTTCCAGGAGGTTGCCAAGCATAAGGGAAAACAGCCAAATCACCTTTATCCTAAACTTAAAAGCTCATTAGCAATTATGCAACCATAATAATTTTAGTTGTGTTAGTTTTATTTCATTATGTTAGTTCACTTTATATGTTT
>NW_007216088.1:0-833 GCF_000164805.1 Carlito syrichta
CTTGAGTCATTAATTAAGTTTAATGCTGTAGTTTAGTGTTTATAATACTTGAAGATTGTTTAGGTTCATAAGTTTAAGTTCACATAATGATAAAATTGGTGCGTTAAAGATAATAATAATTGCTCAAGTGCCTATCTTAAGACAAAGATATTTTCCAGGAGGTTGCCAAGCATAAGGGAAAACAGCCAAATCACCTTTATCCTAAACTTAAAAGCTCATTAGCAATTATACAACCATAATAATTTTAGTTGTGTTAGTTTTATTTCATTATGTTTAGTTCACTTATATGTTTATTCAGAGTAAAGATTAGTGTATGTATTTTCACAGTAAGTAACTTTCATAGTTATTCTTTAAATGTTAGCCACTAGTTTTTGGCCAAGTTAATGGGCTTCATATTCCTACTATCACTAAGTACAATCTATAGTTTTGTTTTGGTGATTTTAAGACTTTTTTAATTAGACAAGTGAAGTGGAACAAAAATCAAAGTAAACCTTGTATGCATTATGTTTAGTTTTAGTAAAACTCCTTTTAAACTTATCTTAAGACTCATTAACTGAAAGTAGATAGTGTTTTTGGCTTGTTCGTTTCTTCTAAGACCGCTAGATGGTGGTAACTTTTAAAGGATATGTACATGAAGGAATTATCTTTGTCTTGCCCCTTTACAAATAGTATAAAAGCTTTCTGTTAACTAATAAACAATGTCATCTGGCCTGCAAGCATGTGTCCAAGTATATTATTTCACCGTAAGTTCCTTCTTTCGCCTATTCGTCTCTCCTTCAGAAAATCCCACACCCAGAGGGAGAAGACCCCACAATTAATAAAACAAACAACAA
>NW_007216089.1:0-828 GCF_000164805.1 Carlito syrichta
ACATCAAGACTGGCCACAAAGCTCCGTGTAGCATTATTAATAGACTTAAGTTTGGGGACCCGAGCTGGGTTTGAGGTGGACTCACTGTTACCTTGAGCAGGTGACTGTCCAAGCCTCAGATTCCTCTTGTGTAGTGTATAAGGTGAGACTGATGACAAGTGAGGGCAATAATTGTGTCTGGGAGCAAGGACAGCCAGCTTCTCTGGCCTCCCTAACCCTTGCAGCCTGACTCTGGAGCCACTCATAGGGTGGAAACCACCCTGTACAGCAAAGCCCCTTGGGGGGAAATAAATACCTACCGGACACCTAGCATGGGTCAATTTGTCCTCCATGGTGTCAGGGATCTTGCCAAGTGCCCGCCAGGCCCCAGCTGCCTCTCTGGCCTGCACTTTTCCCCCTTGCTGCCTGTGACCACCAGGGTCTGCTGCCCAGGGAAATGTGCTTCTGTCCCTTTACACAGACAGACCTGAGTGAAATAGGCGGCATAGGGGTTTGAGCGGGCATTGAAGGGGTGGACAAAGATGGAAAACCATGTAAAGGGACTCAGATTATGAGAGCATGCAGAGTCAGCGAGACCCCACCACTTCAGGCTGTGGGCAGAACAAGAGTACATTGCTCTACAAGAACCACTGGTTGGGAATTTAGATTCTGGTTTGGGGTTTGGGCTTTTTTCTGTATATGCAATTCACATTCCACAAAATTCACCCTTCTGAAGTATGCAATAGAGAGAGTAGTTTATGATATTTTCACAAGTTGTGCACTATTGCTATTATGTATTTCCAGAACATTTTCATTACCCAAGAAAGCAGTTCTTTACCCTGTACCTCT
>NW_007216090.1:0-2047 GCF_000164805.1 Carlito syrichta
GTATAAGGTGAGACTGATGACAAGTGAGGGCAATAATTGTGTCTGGGAGCAAGGACAGCCAGCTTCTCTGGCCTCCCTAACCCTTGCAGCCTGACTCTGGAGCCACTCATAGGGTGGAAACCACCCTGTACAGCAAAGCCCCTTGGGGGGAAATAAATACCTACCGGACACCTAGCATGGGTCAATTTGTCCTCCATGGTGTCAGGGATCTTGCCAAGTGCCCGCCAGGCCCCAGCTGCCTCTCTGGCCTGCACTTTTCCCCCTTGCTGCCTGTGACCACCAGGGTCTGCTGCCCAGGGAAATGTGCTTCTGTCCCTTTACACAGACAGACCTGAGTGAAATAGGCGGCATAGGGGTTTGAGCGGGCATTGAAGGGGTGGACAAAGATGGAAAACCATGTAAAGGGACTCAGATTATGAGAGCATGCAGAGTCAACGAGACCCCACCACTTCAGGCTGTGGGCAGAACAAGAGTACATTGCTCTACAAGAACCACTGGTTGGGAATTTAGATTCTGGTTTGGGGTTTGGGCTTTTTTCTGTATATGCAATTCACATTCCACAAAATTCACCCTTCTGAAGTATGCAATAGAGAGAGTAGTTTATGATATTTTCACAAGGTTGTGCAACTATTGCTATTATGTAATTCCAGAACATTTTCATTACCCAAGAAAGCAGTTCTTTACCCTGTACCTCTTAGCAGTCACTCCCCATTCCTCACTTCCCCCCAGACCTGGCAACCACAAATCTATCTTCTGTCTCTAAATTTGACTATTTGGGACATGTCCTGTAAATGGAATCATCATATAGTATATGGTCTCTTGTGACTAGCTTCTTTGGCTTAGCAAATGTCTGCAAGGTTCATCCATGTCATAGCATGTGTCAGTACTTCATTCCTTTTTATTACCAAATATTATTCCTTGGTATGGCTATGCCACATTCCGTTTATCCACTTATTAGTTGATGGAGCTGTAAGCTGTTTCCACTTTCTGGCTATTAGGAATAACACTGTGTGAACATTTATATATAACTTTTTACATGGACATATGTTTGTGGTTCTCTTGGTAACTATCTAAGAGTGGGAGTATATGAGGGAGGACACAAAAAAACCCAGAATTTATTTATTAAAAATTGTGTATTCTTACATGTTTAAACTTTGGTCACCTTCAAAGTACTCTCTGTTTGATGCAATACACTTACCAAGGTGCTTTTTCCATTGCTCAAAACAGTTTTCGAACTTGTCAATTTTGATACTTTTTGTGCTTCTGACATTTTTTGTTTCACCTCTTTCCCAACAGCAGAACATTTCCCTTTAAGGACTTTTTTCATCCAGGGAAACAAAAAAAGTTGCTCAGGGCAAGATCAGGTAAATAGGGAGGGTGGGACACAGGGTTCATGCTGTTTTTGGTCAAAAACTGCAGAACACTCAGTGCAGTGTTGGTAGGTGCATTCATAAATCATCCTTCATGAAAAGGGCAAATGAACTGAAAGAATCTCCAAAAAAATTCACTGAAGCCAAACAGCCTCTCACAGTGCTAAGCTGGTACACTGATGTCATTGAGTTCCTAGAACATTTACCTGGCAGAGGTAACCTATATATACTACAGGAGGCCTGCCCTCCAACAGATAATTCCAGTTTTTTTGGGGGGAGAGAAGCCCCCCCTTGTACATATGGGAATTCTCTGTGTAACTTTTTGAGGATTGTTGGCTTGAGTCTTGCCTCACTGTTTAATTTTGGTGAGTCATTCCCCCATACTCCCCCTACCCTGGTCCCAGTCTCATTTCTCCTCCTTAGCCTTTAGAAAGTGATTTGCTTGGACAGTTGAGTGTTGTGCATGGATGCTGCACATGCTGCCCAGGCAGGTGCTCAGGGGCTGTGTCAAGCAGCACTGCATCATCACTGCTGTGTCGTCTCCCCTTCCCATACTCCCCCTCCCCATGTTTCTTCCACTGCTGAAGCAAAGAGCCTCTGAGGCTCCTCCCTCAGTGGGAGCAGTCAGAGGCCAGGGTCCTTCCTGCTTTGAGGCCTAGACCCACGCACGCTCTTGG
>NW_007216091.1:0-705 GCF_000164805.1 Carlito syrichta
GAATAAGTCAGTAAATAAGTATCCTCAGTAAGGCCCCAATGGCCAATGTTTCCCTAGTGCTGAGTACCAGATGAAGCTCCGGACCCTTCTGGGAAAGACAAAGCCACCCTCAGGGACGAGCTGTCAGGTTATAAACAACAACCAAGACAGAAAGAGTTTTTGCCCTCCCTCACGCAAGGACACACTCACTGACTGAATGAAAGAAATGGCTGGATGCCTCTCACGGGCACTCTATCTTTTCCTCAAGTATGCCCTCTCCTTTTTGGAAGGGAAGTATATGTAAGGGATTAAAAGGCAATCCATGTGAGATGTTTTCACTAAAAGTCCTCAAAGTGGTTCTGATGCCATACAAATTTAATGTTTGCATGTTGTTGACTCTATAACATGGCACATTATTTTTTGAGGTTTCCATAAGTAAGATGTTTTTGTGCTAAATTTTGTTCTAAATCTTCAACATCCCACTTGGCTAGCAAACTCAGATTTTTGTAGAACAATTTCAAATTTCACCTGATTCCCTAAACCCTTCCCTCAATCAGGGGTTACAGTGAAAAGTTAAGGTGCCGTATTAGGGAATGAAAAGCAGTGGAACACCAGCAAGGATATGGCTAATTCTGGCCATGCTGCTTAACGAGTGTTCCTAGGTTCAAAAAACAAAACCAGATGTCTGTCATTAAGATTACCACCTTCGGGCAACCCTTCCGGTAC
>NW_007216092.1:0-2063 GCF_000164805.1 Carlito syrichta
CAGGGACGAGCTGTCAGGTTATAAACAACAACCAAGACAGAAAGAGTTTTTGCCCTCCCTCACGCAAGGACACACTCACTGACTGAATGAAAGAAATGGCTGGATGCCTCTCACGGGCACTCTATCTTTTCCTCAAGTATGCCCTCTCCTTTTTGGAAGGGAAGTATATGTAAGGGATTAAAAGGCAATCCATGTGAGATGTTTTCACTAAAAGTCCTCAAAGTGGTTCTGATGCCATACAAATTTAATGTTTGCATGTTGTTGACTCTATAACATGGCACATTATTTTTTGAGGTTTCCATAAGTAAGATGTTTTTGTGCTAAATTTTGTTCTAAATCTTCAACATCCCACTTGGCTAGCAAACTCAGATTTTTGTAGAACAATTTCAAATTTCACCTGATTCCCTAAACCCTTCCCTCAATCAGGGGTTACAGTGAAAAGTTAAGGTGCCGTATTAGGGAATGAAAAGCAGTGGAACACCAGCAAGGATATGGCTAATTCTGGCCATGCTGCTTAACGAGTGTTCCTAGGTTCAAAAAACAAAACCAGATGTCTGTCATTAAGATTACCACCTTCGGGCAACCCTTCCGGTACCCTCCCACTGTGGGAGCTTTTCTGTCCTCTTAATAAATTCTGCTCTCTTAAAAAAAAAAATTACCACCTGATCAAGTCACCTACTGAAATGTGTGAAGCTGGGGTATGTACATCAAGCCAGGATTTGTTTTTTTGATGGAAGAAAAATGCATTCAACTACAAACAAATGGGCAACATGATCTATACTTCTGCAATGGTGACAAATGAAGATAAAATTTGTAAGAATTGGGAACCAGAGATAAAAAATGCACTTGCCTGGCATATGCAATGGACTCTCTTTATGATAATGAAAATTATTACATGGAAATATTATCCCTTTAAATGCAAAGTCTAAAGACTGTTATAACTTAGTCTTTAGAGTTACTGTTTGAATACAAAATGGAAAACTGCAAATTCCTTGCGAGTGACTTTACTCAAGCTATTCTCTCTAATGAACGGGGGAGGGATGGAAGAAGGAGTGTCAGAATTATTTTACAAACTAATATCTGAGACAGAGATGCAGTGGAAAGTGCGTTTGCAAATGAGCCTCCAAATTCAGCCCACTGTCAAAGAAATGCCTTTTTCCATACTCTGCGGAAGAATTCTTCCTCTTCACACCCTACTTAAAACACAAATACATTCATAAACGTAAGTGTAATATGTGGACAGGTTATTTTCTGATTTAAATATCAGATAAGGAATAAGACGAATATAGTACCAGAGCAATCATACAAAACCAGTCTATTTTTATATTTGAGCATTAATAAATCAACAAATTATCAATACATTAGAATAAGAGAATTAATAAATTCTCTTACTTTTTGCATTCTTTGGGAGTTGGCATTTTGAAAAAATGAAAAAAGAGCTAAAAGTCCAAAAAGTCTCCACTGTGGTTATTCATCACTTAGTAAGTGACTGAATGCCTACTATATGCCAGGCAGTGATTCACACACTAATTTATTACTGTTATAAGTCTTGGGGAAGATGCATCTATACCTCTATGTTTTAAAAAAGAACAAAATATTTATTAAATGCTTCATTTTTAATTGACAGTAACTAGTACTCAAATTCAAAATACAGTACCCATGTTCAACAACTTGTGTTAGACATTTACTGACACCTCCCATTTCTTTTGGAAGGTGACCTTTCAAGTATTCTTCAACCACCTGAATAACCACTCAGTGCCCAGCTCTGGTCTAACAGTTGGGATGAAAGATACCCGTGTGTAAACATGTACAAGACAGATCCTGAACTCCAAGATATATGAGTGTTTCTTCATTTTAGAAGTGGGAACAAAACCAATTTTTGGTAGCTCTCCTAAAGGGTTCAAGTTGCTAAAATAACAGATATGAAAGTGTCCTTTAAAATTGTAAAATGCTATTCTAATATAGAACTAAAAAATTTTGCTTGATTACTCTGATAACTTCAATTCTTCATGCTATTATTATAAATGTCAACAGTCCCTTACTACCTGAATACATTCAAGAAC
>NW_007216093.1:0-2047 GCF_000164805.1 Carlito syrichta
AATAAATTCTGCTCTCTTAAAAAAAAAAATTACCACCTGATCAAGTCACCTACTGAAATGTGTGAAGCTGGGGTATGTACATCAAGCCAGGATTTGTTTTTTTGATGGAAGAAAAATGCATTCAACTACAAACAAATGGGCAACATGATCTATACTTCTGCAATGGTGACAAATGAAGATAAAATTTGTAAGAATTGGGAACCAGAGATAAAAAATGCACTTGCCTGGCATATGCAATGGACTCTCTTTATGATAATGAAAATTATTACATGGAAATATTATCCCTTTAAATGCAAAGTCTAAAGACTGTTATAACTTAGTCTTTAGAGTTACTGTTTGAATACAAAATGGAAAACTGCAAATTCCTTGCGAGTGACTTTACTCAAGCTATTCTCTCTAATGAACGGGGGAGGGATGGAAGAAGGAGTGTCAGAATTATTTTACAAACTAATATCTGAGACAGAGATGCAGTGGAAAGTGCGTTTGCAAATGAGCCTCCAAATTCAGCCCACTGTCAAAGAAATGCCTTTTTCCATACTCTGCGGAAGAATTCTTCCTCTTCACACCCTACTTAAAACACAAATACATTCATAAACGTAAGTGTAATATGTGGACAGGTTATTTTCTGATTTAAATATCAGATAAGGAATAAGACGAATATAGTACCAGAGCAATCATACAAAACCAGTCTATTTTTATATTTGAGCATTAATAAATCAACAAATTATCAATACATTAGAATAAGAGAATTAATAAATTCTCTTACTTTTTGCATTCTTTGGGAGTTGGCATTTTGAAAAAATGAAAAAAGAGCTAAAAGTCCAAAAAGTCTCCACTGTGGTTATTCATCACTTAGTAAGTGACTGAATGCCTACTATATGCCAGGCAGTGATTCACACACTAATTTATTACTGTTATAAGTCTTGGGGAAGATGCATCTATACCTCTATGTTTTAAAAAAGAACAAAATATTTATTAAATGCTTCATTTTTAATTGACAGTAACTAGTACTCAAATTCAAAATACAGTACCCATGTTCAACAACTTGTGTTAGACATTTACTGACACCTCCCATTTCTTTTGGAAGGTGACCTTTCAAGTATTCTTCAACCACCTGAATAACCACTCAGTGCCCAGCTCTGGTCTAACAGTTGGGATGAAAGATACCCGTGTGTAAACATGTACAAGACAGATCCTGAACTCCAAGATATATGAGTGTTTCTTCATTTTAGAAGTGGGAACAAAACCAATTTTTGGTAGCTCTCCTAAAGGGTTCAAGTTGCTAAAATAACAGATATGAAAGTGTCCTTTAAAATTGTAAAATGCTATTCTAATATAGAACTAAAAAATTTTGCTTGATTACTCTGATAACTTCAATTCTTCATGCTATTATTATAAATGTCAACAGTCCCTTACTACCTGAATACATTCAAGAACTAAATAAGGTCATAATATTTTATTTTGATAAGTTTAGTTGTAGTATTTAATTAAAGATATCAAATACTCTATGCCAATTCAGTTAATTGAAAAAATTATATCCTCCATGAGTGTCTAGTCATTTACAATGATTTATTTAACAGACAGAAAATGAGATTAAAAGTTAGGATTTGGGCTTTTCATGATCATCAACAATGCAAGCTCTGAGATGCAGTCTTCTCAACTGTAAAATGAGAGTGATAATGGCGTAAAATCTAAATAAATGAGCTATAATGTCTACCTCAGATGTGAACTCAGTATTTCCTTTTTATCTTCTTTCAAACAGTATATAACTTATTTATCAGTTATATACCCTCTTTTACCAGATAAGTAGTGCTCTGTAGGTTTTCATCTGTACCCTTCCATTTTTAAGTCAATCATTATAATCTCAGTATCTTTCACTATCTTTTTTGTACTTAACATATTTACTACCCACATCTACTAGACCGTAAGAGGCCCAAAAGATATTGTGATTTCTAAAAGTATTTATACAAAAAGAACACGAAAAAGAGTATCTGAAGCCAGGTTCTTCCCAGAAAATGTGAGATGAACAAAGTCCTGGGTTTCTGCA